>NC_142930.1:55890253-55917753 GCF_046866305.1 Octopus bimaculoides | reverse complement strand
GTCTTCAAAGGCTTTTAGTTTTTCATATTATCCCCAGTAATTATTTTAATTTTGTACTTACCTTGTCGGTTTCTAATTTGTCGATCTACTAATTTACTGGGCATAAAAGGAAAAACAAACAATACACGTCTAACAGTCGGTGTAAGAGCGCACACGCACGCACCAAGCATTGGTCTTATGAGCTGTTTTGCTTATATATTAATGTAAAATTGTACATATTGACTTGAACGTGTTTGAACGTGTTGATGTGTTTAAGAATATGATTTTTGTCTATAAAGCCTACATCTAACACGGAATGCAGAATGTTACAATGAAAAATACAGAAGATTTGGAGTCTAAATTTTCACGGCATAAGAAGGCAAAATGCTTAACATAATTTCTTCCGTTTTTATGTTCTGAGTTCAAATTCCGTCGAGGTCGAATTTCCCTTTCATCCTTTCAGGTTCGATAATAAGCATTAGTTGATGTAATCGATTTATCTCCTACCCCGAAATTGCGGGCCTTGTGCCAAAATTTTACGCCAGTATTTTAGCTGCAAAAATTAGAATTTATCAGTAACAGGCAGTAACAAAATTGGAACAGTCTGATATATATTTAGTTTACGCTAGGTAAACAGATTTACAGAAAAGGGCTTGTGTGTGTGTGTGTGTGTGTGTGTGTGCGTGTGTGTGTGTGTGTGTGTGTGCGAGCATGCAATGCGAAAATGTTTATTTTGTTTCAGCTCAGTCAAGGAAACTTCTCACACATAGAAAGTTGAGTAAAACAAATTTTAAACAAAAGGCACCTAACGGTTGCTATATATTTTCATTGATAAAGAATACATTTGCATTTCTTAACATCAGTAAAAGAATAACAAGCGATTGTTGGTAACTTGTGTAAGATGTAGACGTCAACTGTGTTGAATAATCTAACTTAACAATGTATCAAAGTTATACAGAGAGAGAGAGAGAGAGAGAGAGAGAGAGAGAGAGAGAGAGAGAGAGAGAGAGAGCTGTCAAATGGTTTGGTGACGGGGAAGATTTTGTAAAGAAATATTGTAAATAAACAAATATTTTAAAAGAATTTTAAAACATTAAGTAAAAGTTCTGAAATATGACAATGAACTAAAATGTGTCAATGTAAATTGAAGAATTATGACCCTGGAATCTTCAGGAGCTTTGGTCACAGGCTAACTGCTTGTGTCTCAGTTGCCATGTGGGTAAGTTGTGATGAAGTGATCGCCAAACAACGATCGAAAAGAAAGTTCTGAGTCGTGTAATAAGTTTAATAGACGGATGTTTGAATGAAGAGAATAGCGAAAGTTTTGTGTTAAGAATAATGTGGCTGAGTGTAAGCTAGAACAGGTGGGGGAAAGCAAAATGGTCAATATTGAACCGGAGACGAGGTGGGGAGGCTATGTAGCTACCCGAGGGGGTCAATAAAATGGTTTTGAGTATTAAGGGCGCTGGATTATTAGCGAAGCGAATCTGGGAAGGCGTAGTAATTTAAGACAAAAATTCAGTAATTTCCTGTCAAATAGCAAGGCAATAACTAGTTTCCACCAAATACATTTCACATTAAATACTATGACAATATAACTTAATTTTTAATGTTCTTTATCAATTTCTTCATGTAAATATTTTTAGATATTTCTTATTAAAAAGCGGCAATGGCACTAAAATCGAAGGAATTATTGCTTAAAACAAACAAAAAAAACCGAAATTGTTTCATTCATTATAGTTTTTAATTATGTTTTAGAAATTCACAGGATGGTGATCGATAAGTTACCATCGACTTCTTCAAGGGGTCATTAATATAAGACGTTTACGACCTCTGATTTCGAATGACATAGTAGCATGTAAGACTCCAATTTTCTCTGAAATTTCAAGAAAAATTCAGCTTTTCTTAAGGATCAACTTGTTTAGTTTACAAAAGTAGAAAGCAAACAACGTCTCTGCGTAGCCCCAGTTTTGAAAATAGGCGTGTCATGCCTCTAATAGTAGGCATAAGTTGTTATGATAATGATGATCGTAATCTTTGTTGGTTGACATATATTTGTGTTTGTGTATGCGCGCGTGTGTGTGCTCACAATCTAGACGCGAATGTTTTAAAACGCTGGTTGAAGAACCCGAAGAAATAATTTCAGTATCTAAAAGAGAGAAAAAAACACGAACATTTCGCTGGATTTATCCTCCAAAGATAATTAAAAAGAATAGAATTATTTGTCAAAAGCATCAGATTTTTTTTGCATGTGAAAGCCACAGAGATGAAACAAAATTGTGCTTGAACTATGTTAAATATTTTTATATTTTGTATATATTTTTCAATGAAAAATTGACTTGGTCATGTATAGTCACCTTCACGTGTTTATGTAACATTTTTCATGTTTTCTAGAGTTAAAAAGAAACTTCCTTCTTAATTACAAATAGAAAACGATAAATCTTAGTAATTCTTGCTTACGCCTCATGTTGATGGCTCACTTAAGCTATTTCCGTTAGCTTTTATTAATTTATTTTTTTAGTAATGTAAACTACCATAGGCCAAAACTTTTTGTCACTCTTTTTCTTTATGCAAAAACTTTTATCCACTTATGGAGCTGGCTCAAGTTTCATTATACTTCGCTGATATTGTCGCCCGCTATTACCTTACCTACAAACAAAAATCAGATTTCGCCTTAAGCTAGCAAATTAAATTTCTGAAATTCATTCTAACTTATTGAGATGATTTATTTTCCTTTTCGTGCAGCTAACAATTTCGTTAGGTCTTTGTTGGTTTTTTCCAAGTAAGAGGGAATTTTCTGCATATGGTATTCATTATGTCATATCATATCTGAATTATTTACAGAGCAGTTCCATATTACCTTACTACTTAATTGTGGCCCTGGAATTTGTGATGCTTTTTGCACTTGAAACAATATTATTGACCTGCTCGGAACCCTTCCCCGTCGTTCAGGTTTTTTTAATTTATATATATATATATATATATATATATATATATATATATATATATACATATATTTTTTTTTCTCATAAAAGATTTTATATAGGCGTAGGAACTGTTGTCGTCGATGTCAATGCTGCATGTTTGAGTGAACAACAAAGAGATTGTAAGTGTGGGAAGAGAGAGAGAGAGAGAGAGAGTGTGTGTGTGTGTGTGTGTGTGTGTGTGTGTGTGTGTGTGTGAAACAAGATTGTTTGAGTCGATAGGGTATTGGTCTTGCAGCTGAAGTAAGCCGATGACTGGTATCCTATGAGTGCACTGTAAATAGTTCTTTGATTGTTAGGTTCAAACCACATATCTACAAGTAAATACGATTAAGAATATTGCTGTTAATATCATGAATATTTAATTTGCTTGCTATTTAAGTGTATGTTAGACTTTGGCTGTAATATAAAGGTTAATATCATCATTTTAGTTGCTTGTGCAAGTTATTTGATTGTTTTGTGATAGGAGTAGGCATACTGAAGCCACATGTATGTGATGTTTAACACAGTAAAAAAAAAATAGGAGCCACTATTTAAAATGATCAGTACTAGAAACATTTGAAAATCAGTGGATCAGCTTTGGAGAAAATTACTCACGATGTTTTAAGGACACAAAGAGAAAATTCTAAACAAAGCTAAGTAAATAAATGAAACATTAATAGAGTATTAAATTCTGTTCACACAGGTTATAGTCAGAACATTTTATTGCCAGTGAATCGGATAAATTTAGCATCAAGGTAATTTTTATCTGAAATTCATCAAGATTTTGCACGGTTTACTGAATTAGAGAAAGCAAGAAGCAATAGTGATAAAAAAGGAAAAACAATATTCTTAAAATATATAATCAAAATTGAAAGATTGCAGTGAATAAATGAATTTTTCGTTAGAAGAAAGAAATAAAAGCAAAGAAGACTACATGCTGTTTTTCTACTGAAAACAAAATTATATTAAATGGAACCATTTTAAAAGTACTTGCTCAATGGAATATGGTAAGAATTTTGATCTAGGAAACATCTCAGGTTTAATGTTCGTATTTCAGATCGCATATACAAGGTTAATATCATTATTTTAGTTGCTTGTGCAGGTTATTTAATAGTTTTGTTCTATGATTATTATATATAACCATTAATTTTTAGTAGTTTTTATTGGATTGATGATATATGTGTAGTAATTTCAATTAATAATAATACGATATTATATTTCTTTGCAGTTCCGTGTTATAAGTGTGCTTGCGTATATATATAAATGTGTGTGTGCATGAGAGAGAGAGAGAGAGAGAGTAAGAGAGAGTAAGAGAGAGAAAGAGAGAGAATTTTGATGCCTAAGCAGGTATACGCTGTCAGCTTCCAGGTATACTACCTTCGAAATCATGAACAAAACACTTTACTGTACCAGTCTGATATCTAGAGGTCCCCAATTATTCATCTGCCTACCTAAAGGAATAAGAAATATAAACGGGTTCTCTGCTGAAACATTATAAAAAAGTAAAAGAAAAAACGTTGGGTAAACTCCTTACGACTCTACCGGACCATTCAATCATTCAAGGACACACTCAGAGAAGATCAGCTGCTACAAACTCAATCATAGACCAACTTCCAACCAGAATGCGACAGCAACGCAAAAAGGAAATAAATTAAAGCGGTGCTCCAGGTTGGCCGCTGTCGTATGACTGATGCCACTATAAGAATAAAAGAATACATATATATATATATATATATATATATATATATATACATACATATAGATATATATATATATATATATATATATATATATATATATATATATATATATACACAGTCATATTTATCTATCTATATCTCTGTTTCTGTATATATTCATACATATCTATCTATCTATCTACCTTCCTGCCTATCTATCTGTCTATCTATATATCGATCGATCAATCGATCTATTTATTTTCTACCTTTCCTTATTTTTATCTGTACATGTACAACTGCCCAATCACTATCAGAATGCAATGACTGAAATCAGTAAAAGGATAAAAGGACATGCATAGTTACCTAGATATATAAAAAATACTCATACTAGGGGTATATAAAATATGCATGTGACTACAGCATTTCGCACTGAAGATGTAAACAGATTCAGCTTTTTCTTTTTCGATTTATTTTGATGAAACATAAGCATGTACGTCACTCGCTAACGTGTATGACTTAGTAGCATGTATCATGTTTTCGCTAATTTATGAAGACGTGAGTAGGCATAAACCTACCTCTTAGCCCTTTCAAATCTGGCTCGATGGAACATCCCAACTAAGAAAGCTGGAGGGAGATAAGGCTGTTCCTAAACAGATTAGTGCAACCCTCTCACTCGAGCTTGTACTACCACGTAGAAAGGAGCACCGTGATATGTAGTGCCTTGCTAAAAAAACACAATACAACGCTCAGTCGAATAAATGAACTCTGGACCATATCCTCATAAGCGCAGTATTCCTACCAATTAAAGCACACACTTTCATTCATAGTAATGATAATTAAAAACAATGCATCGAACAGATATTGATTGACCACACATTTATCATATATTCAGGCATTTTTTCATGATATAATTAGTTCATTTAAAACTTGTGTAACAAAATGAAATCTTACTTTCTTAATTATTTACAAAAACTCCAGATAGTGTGTTTTCTCGTAATAATATACTTTATTATCATGATAATAATATATCCCAAATTTTATTCTAAAACATACTTCGAAATTTACATAAATATTGTTTCTTCCTTTTACTTGAAAATCAGATTAAATCGCAACAGCCAAACACAAATTGCAGTTTTATTGCTCACATTTGAAAGCTTTTCTATTTGAGATTTCCTAATACTATTTTTGTTATAGTTTTTCGCTGTTACATATAAAATACATTGTTATTTCTTCAGTTTTTTTCTCTACCCATTTCCTCCATTACAACCATATCAATACAAAGATAATTAAAAGCACAGGACATTTTGGGAAATATACAATTGCCTTTAGTATCGTACGTTAACGTTATTTTTACATTAAAAGTCAAACAATACAGTGGGGATATCTATATGAGTAATTATTTCAAGAGATTTCCCAATAACTCATCAACCGGCTAGCATTTCATCGTGGCTGTAAAATTATATATGTGTGTGTACACACGCACGCACGCACGCACACACGCACGCACACACACACACACACACACACACACACACACACACACACACACATATATATAGAGAGAGTGTGAGGGAGGCATAAAGTATCTTTTTGGTAGTAACTTACAATGTCAACGCTGTAGTATTTGCAGTCTTGTATACTATATTTAACCACTGTGTTGCAATATCAGTTTTTGCTTTCTTCCTTTGAATGTAGACTCTATGTCGTGGAGTTTCGTCTATGCGAAGAATAATGTTGATGCTTTGTTCAAAGTTGTTCACACCGTGTTTGTTTGTAATTTCAGATTTTTATGAAGTATCTCCGTATACTTTTAATGTCTTAGTCGAATGAGTGGAAAAGAAGACAGCCAATCTCAAACCGCTTCCTGCCCGAATTCTGGCAACGATGTTCACTTCGTTAAAACCATGCAAGGGCCAAATGGTTGTGTTAAATTGAATAATAGATTAACTCTGTCACACAAGACGTAGTTCCATTCAGCTTCCGTCTTCTAAATTTCACTTAAAAAGCGCTGGTCGCCTCTATACTATAACAGAATGAAACTGCCCAAGGTGTTACAATAGGCAAACAAATCAAAATTGTTGTAGTTGTAAAACGTGATCAGGTATTCGTGCCTACTCGGCTTGATCTCTGAAATGAAAGTTTATGCCCGGATGCTTTATCTTTAACAATATATGACTTTATACTGAGATCTGCTGGAGGAGCTTAATAAGTATAATCGGAAGCACAATTCGACTAATCAAAACATTGATGCCAATTCAGAACGACATAAAAAATGACAATATACGTTGGATGTCTTTCTCAATGAAAAACTGGATTAAAATGATAATTTTCTTCAGTAATTATAAAGCTTTATTCAGAGGAGAAATGGTAGCTCCTATGGACCGTTCTCGTAAGCCCCGAGACCCCACATATAAAGAAAATTGTCGTTACATTGTTGTGATTTGGTGACGTCAGTGCTAACTTTGACACATGCTGGCTTATGTGTGTCGTCGATCACGTGACTTCAATTTCTTCAATGGATCTTAGTTTTAAGTTGTATGTTTCAAAGATAATGCACTCGTTAATACATTTTCATTGCAAATCTCTCGCCAAAACGCAGGTACAGATGTCTAAACAAGAAGAGAGGGAGTTATTTCTCCGGTCAGAGACCTAGCATGAATGCTTGCAACAAAGTGGATTCCGCTAAAAGTATCTAAGTTTGATGCAGTTTGAGGTAATGGTTTGAGTTGTAAGCACTTTATGAAATCCTGGCTGTATAGATTTTATTTCATCAATTTTTTTACAGTATAGGCGCAGGAGTGGCTGTGTGGTAAGAAGTTTGCTTACCAACCACATGGTTCCAGATTCAGTCCCACTGCATGACACCTTGTGCAAGTGTCTTCTACAATAGCCTCAGGTCGACCAATGCCTTGTGAGTGGATTTGGTAATTGAAACTAAAATTGGATTTGGAAACTGAAAGAAGCCCGTCGTATATATACATATGCATGTATGTATTTGTGTGTCTGTGTTTGTCCCCCCATCATCGCTCGACAACCGATGTTAGTGTATTTACGTTCCCGTAACCTAGCGGTTCGGCAAAAGAGCCTGATAGAATAAGTACTAGGTTTACGAAGAATAAGTACTGGGGTCGATTTGTTCTACTAAACGTGGTGCTCCAGCATGGCCGCAGTCAAATGACTGAAACAAGTAAAAGAATAATAGAAAAAAAAAAGAATATACAAAATGGCAATACAGGTTTTCATTTGTTCATCACAAATATTCTTTCCTCTGTACACTTAATGAGTGTTTACTTTTTAAATCTCAAGCACTTATATTTCTAAATGATTTTCATCAACACCAAACATTTTGGTTAATTAAAAAAAATTCATCCCTTCGCAATTCCTAGACTGTAATGTTTTTTCTTTCCAATTTTCTGTAATTCATCAAATTAAAAAGTAAATCATTTTTGTTTAATCAAGATTTCAAACATATAACCATCTCTCTCAATTCTTTTAAATGTGCTTTAATTTTTCAAGACGCTGAATTGTAGAGTCAAGTCCGTTATATTAGAATCTCTTTGACAAAATTCCTTTGGGTAATACTGCGATTCGAATACCAAAATTAGATAGTTAAAAAATACCAAATACCAAAAAATACCAAAAAATCACCACAAACTCCTTTTGCGATTCTCAAATTCGTATTTCAGGATAGCTTTTATCGATCACCTATTCAGCAGATGAAGAAAATATGGATTTTTCAAGCAATTAACGCAACTTTAATTTAGTTCTTGTAACTAAGAGCAACTTCAACATTTAAATTTCCTTTCCATTTTCTAATTTCATCTGTTTTTCTTTTCAATATACTGTTCAGGTGTCTATAAAGTCACCGTCATATACCTGACGTTAAGGTACATTTAAGCATCTCCAGATCAAATTTGAAGAACATGCAGCGGGTAATGTACACTGAATCAGTCTTTAATGAAAACTAACTAACGCTATTTTCTAAAAATTAAAACAGATGGTATATCCTCTACAACCTGTACTGAACACTCCTCTCATTCGTTTGACATAAATAACGCACGTATATATATATATATATATATATATATATATATATATATATATATATATATATATATATATATATATATACATATGTGCGTGTGCGTGCATGTATGTATACATGTAAACATACATATATATAAATTTGAAGAGTGAACTCAGAAATGACTCAATTCCCAAGTGCCACGAACAGTAGGATATTAATCTTATATACAACACCCGACCTAGATATCAAATACACACTATTGAAAAACATGCAATAATTTCTGACTGGCAGCCACTCCATTTCTTTTTCTAACGCCTCAGTCTCAACTACAATGACTCAGCTCTTTTGAAATTATACGTTGTATTACAACACAGCCTCAACTCGTCCAATGCACCTTCTATTTTTGTTGTTACATCTTCTTTGCTATACCCTGTCATATCATACATTTTTCATAGCTTTTTCTTCACCAAATTCTGACTCTCCGGAAATTACTGTCCTTGCAATTTTTCCCTTTACTTTTTCTTATAAACATAATTGAACTTGAAGATCAACCATATCGGATCGATATCATGAATTCAGGAGAGCCTGCAAAGGCCAAGAAACTGCCTTTTCTTCCAAACATATTGATAAACAGAGCGGTCCCTTGCTCTGTTGATCCTGGTACCATTTTTTATGGGGATTGTATTTTAATATTTGCTTGTCTTCAGTTTCATTTACAAGCAAACTCTGATATATTTGATCACGTTCAATCAAATCAAGTTTTCTATATTGTAGAAGAAATTCTATTAGCTTATTAGATGTGTAGATATTAAATCCTCTGGAGATGCTATGGCAGTTTAAAACCGATGGACAAGGCATACATAAAATATTGATTTGATAGTGCAAACAATGGAATAAAAGCTAGTCGCCATTACAAAGACAAAGCTACAGCAGGACGGGAATTAACAACAATAAATAACAACAATGATAATAATGTTTTCATTATTCACTAAAAACCTCCATCCATATAATATAAGACGTGTCATATAAAATGGGGTACAAAGCATGGTAATATATATAGGGAAAATAGATGGCGGTATGTAATACAATATATTAAAACCTGTTTAAAATGTACAGACAATCTTGTGCTCTGGTCACGTTCAGCAACCTGAGTCCTGCGATATTTCCAGTGATCACCTTCGAGCTTCAGTGAACCCACAAAGTCATGGCGACTGATTCATTTACTGTATGTTATAGATATGCAGTAGAGTCCTTATCAACTGTCTATTAGTTATATGTTCGATATAATTAACTCATATCTCCACTTAAATCAATGCAGAATTATTTTCGCTCCCGTCAGATCCTTCATCTAGCCCATCAAGTTTCCCTAACTAATTTGGACAACTGTAATATTCAGGCTATCTCCCAGAGAAAAGGATTTTCTTTTACGAGAGACTGACTAAGAGATCCTTACTTGCTTTTAGTCAGTGTCTTCTCCTTTTTCCGTCTTTCTGTTGATGAATGCTGTGTTCTATCACTTGTATCTAATCTCTTTTTTCTTTCTCTACTGTTATAAGACGATTGAACGAATTTGCTCCTCTCTTCTTTGGCTAGGCTTATTCTTGGGGATGTGAAAAGTATAACTCTAGTAACTGCAGCAGTAGCGCCAACAAACATTGTTTTCAGCTCAGATATTGCTGTTACTATCATACTGTCTTTGTTCGCCTGCCGCTACACTCCACTTTTTCACAAACCTGGGTTAAAGACCTTCAATTAGTTCTTATTTATTCCACACATGAGACAAAGTATGAAAATTATATCTTCTGTCCTGCACTTGTGTGATGAACCACTTTTCACTGTGTTGGTTGTCTCTGGGTGTTATCAACATTTAAATATCCCACCAGATCCCACTCGATCACATGTCACTACTACCGCTCTTACCATATTTTTGTATTGTGCCTCAAAGAGAATAATAAACCAAGGATCCCAGTCAATGCATCCTTTCATATGACTGTAGTGTCGATGGAGCACTCATCTTGCATATATCACCCAAGGTTTCTCCCAGCATTTTTTTGGAGAGTGTATAGAAGCTCAAAATCATAAATATATCACTTTCCTTTGCCTTTTTCTGGCTAAATTACTAAGGTATAGAGGTAGGGGTTTTTGTAACATACTTTCTCCACGCCTTTGACTCTGGTTAAAGTTGACTAATATGTCATATTCCTTTTCAGTTAGCAAAAGATCATTTCCTTGTAGTGGTGCTTTTATTGTCATTTAAGCAGTCGTTTTTACTGCTTATTCTTTTGCATTTGTCGAATTGTCGCTGTCTGTGTAATTGCGTCAGCTTTTACTTTTATTTTTCCATTTACCTTTAGTTTTTTCCTATAATGTCTAAGGGTCTATAAGCAGTTATCTTTGTCGACATCATGTAGTTGTGACTATACTGAATCACTAGTAAATAAAGCAATATGGCTGTTTACAGGAATGATATATATCTAAAGATGGATTCATTTTATTCCAGAGCAATAGAGTAACAGTCTAGATATCTCGAACCATACTGCTGGTAAAAGAAAGAATACCGTTCCCGACAAGAAAAAAAATTAAGTGAAATGGTCATCGAGTAATTCTGGAAGAAATATTTCATGCGGAGCTATACTGAATGCGACTACTTATCATGCACAAGAAAAAAACAGTAGTAGTAGTAGTAGTAGTAGTCATAATAATAATCATAATTTTTTTCTGTAATAAGCTCAAGGCTGGCAATTTGCGGGCAGGATAAAGTTTATTACCTCGGCCCAAATGCGCGATTGGTATCTATTAATAGTTCATCGACCCCGAAATTTTTGAAGGCAAAGTAGACCACAGTGGAATTAGAACTCAGAAAGTAAAGGTGGATGAAATGCCAGGAAGCATTTAATCTGGCACGCTTGCGATTCGGTCAACTCACGCCTTTTCGATAATAACAATAGCGAGAAGAAGAAGAAGAAGAAGAAGAAGAAGAAGAAGAAGAAGAAGAAGAAGAAGAAGAAGAAGAAGAAGAAGAAGAACTTTTCTGCTATTTTTTACCTAAGTCCCTAAATATCTATACCCACTACCGTAGGGTTCACCCATGGTCTCCCCTGATGGTAACCGCAATCCTCTGCAGGATGCTTTCTTCCCTCCTTTCATATTAAGTGCTGAGCATTTGGTAATCCCAAATTCCTTACCGATGTCCCTACCACACTCCTGGACTATTCTGGTTAAGAAATCTATCTGTTTTTCAGATTTCCAATACAATTCAGGTCATCCATTATTATTATCATTATTTTATGTCTGACTTTTGTTTTGCATTTGTACAAGTTGGATCCAAGTCTCACCCAGAGACCTCAAGAGACAACAAGTTAGAAGTTCATGTAGGTGTTATGCCTAGGGTACCATATATTTGGATTTGTACAGTTTTGTTCTAGTGAATGTTTAAGAAACCATAAGAAAATTATGTGTTTACTTTAAAATTTGAGATCACATAGACAGTGTTGCTGCTGTTGTTGTTGTTGTTGTTGTTGTTGTTGTTGTTGTTGTGAGGGAGCATGGCTTAGTGGTTACAATGTTGCTCTTCCGATCTAGCGATCATGATTTCAGTTCCTAGATAGGATGGTGCGTTGTGTTCTTGAGCAAAACACTCCATATCACTTTGCTCTGCGATCACTTCGAAACCTGACGCGTGGTATACAGTATACCTGTTCAGACAACGTCGATTTGATGGAAAGAGTGAGCTAATGAGCAGCACGAACATTATTTCATTACTATAAACAAATCATTTGTGCTGGTCGTTCGGCAAAAGCTGAACTTCCTACATCGCCTCTAACGGAGAGTCCATCACTATTATTATTAGCCTACTAGTAATATAGGTGCAAGGCTAACAGTTTTGTGGTTAGGGGGTTAGTTGGTATTATACACCCCACTATTTGGTGATTACAAATAGTTAGATAGATGATAGAGTGATCTTAGCGGGATTTGAATTCAAAATGTAAAGAACCGTAATGTATTTGTAACAAGAAGAATCGTTAGATGGTCGGAAAAAATACCGTAATAGAACGATATTTTTTTCTGACCTGCTAACGCTTCTTCTAGTTTGCTGCTCTGTATGTAATACCAATATTGCTCGGAATATATTAAAACTCAAGTAGAGCAATTAGTGATTTTATTTCCGTGTTTATGCAAGGAACCTGCTCATATAGACCGCTATTTTATTTCACATTAATCATGTTAGATAATTTACTCTGTCAACTGATTCTTATACGATATTTGCCTTTAAAACGTGTTGACTGATTTTTATAGAGAATTTATGGATATCTCATAAACTTTTTCACAACAAAATGAGAATCGTATTTTATAAGCCTTGCAGGAGCCTATAGCATAATATGACTTCCACATTCGTAACTTAAAGAATTGATTTATTATCTGTGCAAAAGTTTTCTTATAAAATGTATTTCAGGGTTAGCTAGCAGACAACATAAACTAAACAGAAAAAAAAAAAGAATTCAGTTCCCACATAGTCTCAATCTAATTTTGCAACTAATTCCGTGGCATAGAATCTACTTAGTACGTGATTCAAAGCGTTGATATCGCTGCTTGTCTGTGAAACTTAGCTGTCCACTAATGCCGGCAGACGACAAAATAATTTCACAATCTTTTAAGCTAGTCAATCGGACGGTTCAGGACTCCAGCAAGTAGTTGACTTCGCATTTCCCAGAAGAGTACTCTCTTTTGTCATTCAACTGATATTTTTCCACGAAACTGGGATTTGCTACTATTTTTTTTTTTTTTTTTTTTTTTCTGTACACTTAGACCATATTCCTTTCTGCCAAGATGATGTGTAACTTTTTCAGAGTCGTTAAGGAAAACTTCTATAAAATATTGTGATAACGTTTTAAGTTACGTTGAAGGCTTTCAAGATCAGGGCTGGTTTGAAGTATAATGCATGGAAATATATGATAGTCCTCATAAAATTTGGGTTCACTGACGAAAGATATCAACCACCGTCAAATAACTATGCAATGATATAGAGTTTGACTTTATGAAAACGTGCCCTTGACTGTCTATCGCACTTAAGAGCAAGTCTTAATATTTAATATTTTTGATGCTTGCATTTAATTGGGTGTCTTATTTGAATGTACTGCATCTCTGGCATTTATATGATGACATTGGTAGGAACGGTAAGAATAGCACCAACTATTAATTTCAACAATGTCTTATTCATCAAAACTGAAATCCGGTGTTTGTAGAGGTGATTATCCATCGTTCCATTTAGGAAACTCTCTGGAGTATGATATTGTCCTGCTTCTTGTGAAGAACCAGCTGAAAAATGTGAGAATTTCGAAGATAGACGGAATGCAAATCTTGATTTATCAAAATCATCCCTGCTTCCAAGGAAAGTAACATCATCACCAATGGACGTAGGCATATCTGCATTTAAAAAAAAATACCGCTTTGCTACAACATGCATTATGAGTGAATTTGGTCGAGGAAGCTGCGTGGAAGCCCACCGTAAACGAAATTGACAGCCCTGCAAGACAGGCTTTGAAAAACTAAAAACCATACAAAGTTCACGTCAGAACAGGTTATGATTAAGATTATCAATATTGATGAGTATTCGTATGGAGTGGATTAGAAGAGAATACAATTTAGTCAAGCTGTCAATATTTCAGTCTTTACAAAATGGATACTAAACATAAAAATGTACATATAAACATAAACATTTATGTTAACATTTGTGACTGAAAATGTAATATTTAAAAGAAAAGAAAATGTCAACATATTTAATGTAAGAAACGTTAAAGTATTGGTTTCAAATTTCAGCACAAGGCCAGCAATTTCGGGGGAGTGGATAAGTTGATAATATTGACTCCAGTGTTCAACTGGTACTTATTTTATCGAACGTGACAGAATGAAATGCAAAGTCGACCTCAGTGAAATTAGAACTCAGAATGTAGAGACGGACGAAATGCCGCTAGGCATTTTGTCCGGCATGCTAATGATTCTGCCAGCTCACTAAAATATTGGCTTCAAATTTTGGCACAAGGCCAGCAAGTTCGGAGGAGGGGATAAGACGATTTATTTTAGCGACCCCAAAATGATGAAGATCAAACTCGGAATTTGAACTCAGAACGGACGAAATGTCACTAACAGTTTTGTTCGGCGCCCTAACGTTTCAGTCAGTTCATCAAAATATCAACTAGAGAAAATATGAGAGAGAAAATAGTAATTGGAGACTACTATGATACTAGATTTTGTTAAAGATAGAAGATATCTTCTGGTATATTTCCATCTTATTTTAACTCACTAGCGATGCAGGAGTCAGGAGGGAATTTCCTAAATGACGCAAGACCAGCTCATTATTACAGAAAAATCTCATCAACACATATTCGTCCATTATAAAAAAGATATTAGATATTTCAAAACATATGCCGTATTAAGACATGCATGCACACAATCACAAGGAGATTGTGGTGGCTAAATGAAAAATTAGTATGCAAGTATTTCTTGGTGTAATTGCGTGACAGATGGGAAAAATTTCAAACGAGGATTCGCTAAATATAATTTTGCAAAATTATCACGTGATGACATTTGATAGAAATGTCCATCAATTTATGTTAGAAATCAATACTGACTCATACTGTCTATGTAAAAATATGTAAACTGTGACTGTGGTCAATATGATATGGTATCGAACGAAAACTTTCAGTGGCTAACAAAGAAAGCTCCTGAAAAATCATCCTCCAAGCTTTCTGACAATTTTATATAACATCTATGCAAACTTACTTATGTGGCAAATGTCATACAGGAAACTCTTGGCCTTTGAGTAACTCATTGTAACTTTCAGATGATTAGAAAGTAAAAATGCTGCTCTAAATTATAATAGGCTTTAGGTGTTTTTTTTCCCTAAATTCATTCTGCTACAATAATAGCAAAGATAAGCAATGTAATTATTTTAGTACTGACGAAAAATTTGCTAAAAAATTATAATGGAGTATCCTGTATGTTGGAAATCTATATGATCGTATGCACCGAGGAGAGCGGTTTATTGTAAAACTGATGTAATTTTTGCATTGATCGATTAAATGGAGCCGCTTGAAACGGCCGCAATGCACTAGTACCTGGACATTCTTGTTACTTATTTGCTTTATCTATCTATCTATCTATCTATCTATCTATCTATCTATCTATCTATCTATCTACCTATCTATCTATCTATCTATCTATCTATCTATCTATATATCTGTCTGTCTGTCTGTCTGTCTGTCTATCTATCTATCTATCTATCTATCTATCTATCTATCTATCTATCTATCTATCTATCTATCTATCTATATAGATATATATAAATAGATACATACAGACACACATGTGTGTGTGTGTGTATTAAGTTCTATATCTCTTGCTTGCTCTTCGAAACCAGTATGTGTTTGTGTATATGTATATATAAAAGAAAATTAGCTAAGAGAAATATCTGAGAGACAAATACAGATACCTTAAATACCATACATCGTAAAATCTTGATTTATTAAAATCATCTCTGCTTCCAGAAAAAGTAACATTATCAACAACGGACGTAGGCTATCTTCGATAAAAAAGATCTCTTTGCAACGACATACATTATGAGTGGATTTGGTAGAGGAAACTGTGTGGAAGCCTATTGTATTTGTATCACAGTATCACAATATTGACCAGACCATCAGATGTTATTGTACACCGTTGCTCACAATTCGATTCCAATTCTGTCATAATTGCACGATTCTTTTCCATCTTGACCCAAATCGCTTAACTAAATCATCTTCCCAATGTCATGGAGACCTTTCAAGGGGCCTTTTTTGATTTCTTGGATACCATCTGGCAACCGCCTGGGTCCATATGTTATCTGTGAGCCTTATAACATGTCCGGCCCAACAGAACTTCGACTTTTGGTATTCTGCGATTGCATTGTTCACTCCGCTCCGTACTAGCATGGATCTTTCCTTGACCTTTTGTGTCGCAGTAATCGATGTTCTATCCCCTTCGTAGTAGCCCGCGTCTGACTTGTGTACAGGTGCGCAGTCAGGACAGTGCTTATGAAGGGTCTAGCACGTATCGTATTGTCTGTCTTAGTTTTGAGCAGATCCTTTATTGAGGCAAACGCCTTTTTATCCTGCTCTTATTCTCTTCGAAATTTCAATATCCATATTTCGGTGCATATTCACTCTGTGCCTTAAGTAGATCTACTCATTTACTTCCTTGATTTCATCGGTTCCCATCTCTTTTCAGTCTTGTGCCACATCTTCCGATCGCATGCAGTGCTGTTCATTTTAAGGACTACCGCTAAGCAATGAGTGTCCAGCTCTGTCAGTTTAGTCTGCAGCTGGTTTGCAGTTTCAGCGATTAGTAAAACGTCGTCTGCGAATTGGAGGTGTGTTGTTGCTCGCCATAGATGTTCACGAGTCTTGTCTTGTCAATGTCTCTGATGACTATCTATAGACATGCAGTAAAGAGCTTTGAAAAGATGTTATCTCCTTACTTGACACCCTTCCCAATTGGAGTCTTTACTGGTGGTGAAAGCAGAGTTATACTTGTTGTGCATCTGGAGTTTGCATCTCTGAGCAGTTTGATGAATTGTAACTCGACACCTTGCATTTCCAGAAAGTTCAAACCTGCATTAATCTCGATGCTATCAAAGGTTTTTTCATGATCAACAAAAGCGATATACAGAGGAAACCTGTTCTTTCGCTCTTTCTATGACAGTGAATATGTAACATATCATACTGTAGTTGCTATGGAATCCTACTTGCTCTCTCGTCGAGGTGTTTCGATTGTCAGGTGACTATGGCTTTTATAAACAGCCTTCAGAGATGAAATAAGAGGTATATGGGGGTGATAGTTTTTAAAATCTGCTTTATCACCCTTCTTATGAAGCAAGACGGTATTTAACCCTTTCCACAGTTAGAGTATTTTACCCTCCTTCAAATAGCGATTGAAACATTGAACGAAGATCTTCCACTCTTCTTAACCTCTGCATTTTATCATCTCTGTTGTGAAGTAATCTTTCTCACAAGTTTTGTCTCTTGACGTTATTTTGGGCGCATTTCTAATTTCGTTGTCCAGAAAGGATGGCACTTACGGTGTGTGTGTGTGTGTGTGTGTGTGTGCATGTACATGGGCGTATTAGTTTTGCCTGTCTTTATGTCTGTGTTTATATATCACCGCGTAACTACCAATACTGGCTTGTTTACAAGCACTTTGAGCTTAGCAAAATGGATGATAGAATAAGTAACGGTACATGAGTACAGGAGGTCGATTTGATAGACCGAAGCCTTCAAAGTGGTTCCCCAGCATGCATGGTGTAGCCTAATGACTGAGAAAAGTAAAAGAATAGAAAGAATATATATGCACACATGGCGGTACACACTCACACACATAGGATTGGGTATAGAAACAAAATATATATGTATGTAAAAACACATGTATTAAATACATGTATGTATGTATGAATGTATGTATGTATGTATGTATGTATGTATGTATGTAAGCATTTAAGTACATCTTCTCCCGGGGAGGTCAAGTCAAAAACTTGTCTGAGTATCGTTTGATATTTCAAATAAATATACGATTTTAGCTTATATGGGAAAATATTGTTTCATCTTGAACAAATGTTTTCGCCTTTATGAAAATTGTTGGTTATACCTGAAAATATTTTCGATATTTATTTTGTACTTTTATCCTACTTTCTACATTCCATAAATGTTTTATTTTCAACTTTTCGTCATACACACACGCGCGTGTGCACTCATGCAAATGCGCACTATATATATATATATATATATATATATATATATATATATATATATATATATATACACATATACTGATTTTTTGTTATTTTAAGTTTATACCTGTTTAAGACTACATTTTCATTTAATAGTCTTTTATTCCCTGGAAAGTGTTGTTACCATTCCATCATTATTTAGTTACGCTACCACTAATGTCTTGAAGTAAAGTTTGAACGCCACTCGATATCATCTCCTTCGTTCTCCTCGTTCTCCCTTTCTCTCATTCTTTCTGTTTTACTCTCTTTTCTCTGGTTGTGAATGTGTCCCTTTTTTCAAAATTACAAAATTTTTTTCAGTTTTATAAGCAACAATGCAAGATTGCTAAACTAATTATGTTTGAGATGATTTAGGAAATAATTGCTTTTCACTTTCGTACAAAACCTGTAATTTTGTGGGTAGGGAATTTGTCGATATCATCAACCACTTTACTTTATTGATACCGTATTTTATCGAGTCTGGAAGAATGATGAGGAAAGTTGATCTCGGTGGGATTTGAACAGAGAACGTAAAGCGCCAAAAGAAAGGCTACAAAGCATTTTGGCCGATGTTCTAACGATTCGGCCAATTCACTCTATTTTGATTTAAACAATTATGGGAAGAAAAGTAATAACAGAGTAAAGAAAAAGCAAAACACTCAGATAATTTACTCTTGTATTTGGTTAGGCCTAATTACCTTATAACCTTAAATTCAACAAATGTTGACTTCAGCTTTATGCCGATGACCTGCACAAATGATTTGTTTATAATGATCAAATGTTCGTGCTGCACATTAGCTAACTCTCTCAATCAACTCAACGTTGTCTGAACGGGTGCACTGTGTACCGCGCGTCAAGTGTCAAATTTATAGCAGAGCAACGTGAGATGAAATGTTTTGTTCAAGAACACAACGCAACGCACCACCCGGTCTGGGAACTGAAATCACGATCTAGCGATCGTGAGTACAGCACCCTAACCACTAAGCCTCACATACATATATACATACATACGTACGTACATACATACATGCCTACATACACACGTGTATGCATGCATACGTATATACATAAGTACGTACGTATGCACGTATATATGCATTTATGTGTATGTATATATATATATATATATATATATATATATATATATATATATATATATATATATATATATATATATATATCGAGAGAGAGAGAGAGAGAGATTTACCAGTTATGTATGTCAAGTGGTTAAGTAAACTATATTCCTTCGATAAAAATTCCTGACCAGTTTACCTCGTTTTTAAACAAGGTATTTAAATTATCGACTGTGAAGCAACACTTACTTTGCTATAAATCTGAAATCATGGTTCACTTTCAATCTTCATTTGGAATTATTTCCTTTCTTTTGCAACGCTAATGTACTCAAGAGAAAGCATGGACGTTTCACTAAACCCATTTCTGTTTCGGTATAATATAGAGCTTGGTACTTTCCGAAATGTTAACGATTTCCGAAATTTTGTTCCTTTCAATTTTTTCCACACTTCTGCTTCACTGGATCATTTTCACTTCTTTGTGCCAAATGGTATTTTCTAAAATCAATATTTTACTTCTAAGCTTTCGGTATTTCCACCATAAGCGAAAGAGATGATAAACATTTAATAAAGACTTTCAATCGGACAGTTAAAATGTTTTTCACAAAGAAAGATTATTTTGACATTAATGTTCGTTTAATATCATATTTCTTTTGATATTAACTCATTATACTCTATCGACAGAATAATGCAAAATATAAAACTGTAAGCCGTATATTAAATAAATGAACGAAATACTCTACCATCCTGAATATAATACCATAAAGCTGGAATTGTCTCAGAATTATCAAGACGAGAGAAAAGTATCAGTCAATAAAAGTTGGTACCAAAAACTTGAAGAAGATAAGGTGTAATAATTCTGGAACCGAGTGGAAGGAATCAACGAAATCAAAGAAATTTGGTAAACAAAGAATGTCAATAGACTATACAACAGCAAACAAAGTGAGCAATAAGATAAGACTGCTTCGAAAATCACATATCATTGGAAGGAATCCAGTTGAATTGATAAAAAAGCAACAAGCCGAATGAACACAAAGCTGATATCTGAAAGTAAATCAAGCATGTAATGTAATATAATATACTAAGGAAACAGAATTATTCTATGACACTATTATGTCCATGGCATTTGTATCGGTGGGCATTTAATAAGTTATGCCAGCAGGTTGTATTACCAATGATGCTTTCTATGTAACAACATTTGTCGCATGTTATGTTCTGCAACCCAAAGCATTACATTCATCAATCCAAATCAATAGTAATGGTGTTATAGAGCATTACGATATATGCCATACAACACAAAAATATTTGAACCATATTCCGTTAACGAGTTCCTAGGAAATTGATATGGCGTTCAATGTATATCCACAAATATCCTAAATTGCAGGATCATTCGTCTGAGTCACAAACTTCTCTCGGCATAACTAAAACACTAGCTCATAGACATGTGGTTTCCTCTATTTAATTTTTCTACCACCATTACAAGAGCATTTATCTATCCATCTATTTATTTATCCTCAAATGTATATATATATAGTTGAAATTTATAGAAAAACAAAAGACGAAAACAGGCGTATGAACAACAAGCAAGTGTAATAGTTTGACGCAGGGGAAAAGTGAAAAAGTCTTTTACGTTTCAAGCCTACGCTCTTCCACAGAAAGGAATAAGAGAAAATAGAGAGAGAATGAAAGAATCTTGTAGATTTCAGCGCTCCAACATGTATATATACAGGGTGCGGTGAATGAAATATCGTTTAAATTACGCAACAATAAAAAAATAACAATGACATCTCATTTTAACAGATATATTTACCAAAATTGCATTAAAATATCTTGAAATACTAAAGAGTAAATTTATTCAATAAAATTGCCATTGGCATCAACCACTGCCTCCAGACGATTTCGGAACCTCTTTCAACTTTTCTGGACGGTATTCTTGTTTAAATTGGTGAAAGCTGCCATAATCTTTGCTTTCAGTTCATCTTTGGTGTTAGAAGGAGTTTTGTTGGTCTCTCGCTCAACTATACCCCAGACATAATAATCAAAGGAGTTGCAGTCTGGGGCGTTAGGTGACCAGATTTTAGTGGTGGTGTGGTAGTATATATGCATACACATATACACACTCAGACTTATATTTGTGCGCACACACACACACACACACACACACACACACACACACACACACACACACATACGCACACATATAAAAGAATATTTTTAAGAAACGTGTGTACTCATAATAATATATGCACATGTGTAGACGCATAGTTTAGTGGTTAGGGTATTCAGCACGCAATCGTAAGGATGTGATTTCAATTTCTGGTGACGCGTTGTGCCCTTGAGCAAGACACTTTATTTCCCGTTGCTCCAGTCCATTCAGCTGGCAAAAAAATGAGTAGTACCTGTATTTCAAAGGTCCAGCCTTGCCACACTCTATGTCACTCTGAATCTCTCCAAGAACAATGTATTGAGTACACGTGTCTGCGAAGTGCTCAACCACTTACACTTTAATTTCACGAGCAGGCTGTTCCGTTGATTGGATCAACTGGGAGCCCCATCAGCGTAACCGACGGAGTATCAGTTATGTGGACAAAATGGTGAGCTGGCAGAATCTTTAGCACGCCGGACGAAGTGCTTAAAGGCATTTCGTTCGTCTTTACGTTCTGAGTTGAATTTCCGCCGGCATCGGCTTTGCCTTTCCCCTTTCGAGGTCGATAAAATAGGTACCAGCTGAACACTGGGGTCGATTTAATCGACTTAGACCCTATCTCAAACCTGCTGTCCTTGTACCAAAATTTGAAACTAATATATGTCTATATGAGTGTGTATATGTGCGTAGCCAATTACTCAAACAAGCATACGCAATCATTCTATCAAATTTAGTTTATGATATTTATTCAATACTTCTCTCTCAATTCATCTAATGCAAACGTTTATAGTTGCATAGAAATAATGTTATTTACATATGTTTATTGTTATTGTAAATCACAGCAAAGGTATAATATACCTAATTTTTGGTGGGCGGGGTTGAGTAGATAAATCTCTCACACCAACCTATTTTATCTATTACAGAAATATTGCCTGTAATTGCTTTCAAACAACAGAGCGCTCATGGTAATATGTTTTTGCTTTAATTTATATTTAGTTACATATCTTACTTTTTGTACTATCACTTTCATTGTACTTCCGATATTCAATAATTAAGAAGGTTAATTAGTCCGCATACCATTGCGGCCATTCAAAGAAGTAAAATAAAACACGTTTGTTTGCAATGAGGGTGGTAAATTTATATATGTAAGTGGTGTGTATGTGTGTGCGTATATATATATGTATATATGTATATATACATACATACATATATGTGTGTGTGTGTGTGTGTGTGTGTGTGTGTGTGTGTGTCCAATGTTGTAGCAAATGCTTATTAATTCTTTAACATGTATCTAATTGGTTTCGTTTATGTTTCCAGTTGTGTGCTTTCTTCGATTAGCTGTTTCTTGTAGATTTTCAAATAAAAGCTGTTAAGTTGGTTCTTTGATATTATATTATTCCATTAGATCTCTACTGCTGATGTTATTGTATTGTTTACATTTTGACTTCCGCTTTTACTTTCTTGTTTTGTTTTTATTTACAGCTCACATTCTTAGTAATATGTTGAGATGTGACAAAATATATGACGGACCTGATACTACTCATTTTCATTTCTCTGCCTTACGTTGTTGAGTTTAAATCAGTATAATCAAGGTGAACTCTTGGTTTTGTTTTGCTTAGTTTCTTTTTTTATTTTTGTTTTCCTTTTTCGTGCAGAGGTCGATCAATTACGTTCCAGTCGTGCAATGACGTTAATTGAATCCAATCTGCCTTGACTTAATTAACGTCATTGCGCAACTGAATGCGGTTGAAATAACACTAAATTAAAATAGCCAGCAGTGTACCACACACACACACTCACATACATACACATCCACAAACATATACATAATACGTATATGCATATATTTGATTAATGAGAGAGAGGGAAGATGGAAGATACGAGAATGTTTATTAATCACAATTGTTTCGACCCATCTAGCATCGATCCCTTACGGGTGAGATATTCAACTAGTTTAGGAGAATCCCTCACTGTAGATATGTCTCTTCTGGTGATTAGAAGATGTTGGGTTTGTCTATAGAAAAGCATCAAATTAAAGGATACAGCTTCATTTTTATAGAAGATCAATTACACAATAGAGCGAAAATAGTATTAAATATAACCGTTAACAGATATGGGTGTAGAAATGCCGTCGCTTAGGTTGTATGTCGCACATACGCTCGCTCGTGCAAACATCCACGAAGATATAAGCATACACACACGCGTGATTTGGCGTACATACGCTCACACAGCGAATTAAATAGCTAATTAATGTTTATAATAACGAGGAGGCTAGAGTTAAATTTAATTCATCCATACCTTAAAGTAAATTATGATTATTAATTTGGTTAACGGTTACTCAAATTCATTCCCACTGCATTGTGCGAAAGTGCATTCATAAGTGTGTAAGCATTTTGAGAGTTTTTAATAAATTCTATTAATGACCTTCTCATTGGTCCACAAAATAGAAAGGAATTCCTAGGAGCAGAGTCTGCATCTTCTGGAAAGGATAATGTATGGCTGTGCGTGCCTAATTATGGACCATATATATATGAGTGTATATATATATATACATACATACAACAGATCATCAACGTACAATGGGAAGATCATGTTACCAACAACGAGGTTCTTCGCCGTGCCTCACTACCAAGTGTCGAAGCTACCATTCTACGCCATAGTCTCTGCTGGGTGAGTTACGTCCAGTGTATGGCGCTCTCTCGTCTCCCAAAGATCATGCCCTACGGAGAACTTGCAATCGGAACAAGACCCAGAGGAAGTCTGAAATTCCGTTTTAAAGACCAGCTCAAATGGACCTTGTCTCAAGCTAACATTCAGCCATTCTCACGGGAACAGATTGCCATGGATAGGACAGCCTGGAGGACTGCTATCCGCAATGGAGCCAGCTCTTTCGTGCAGAACAGACTGAGGAGGCAAAACGCAGGAGAAGAAAGGAGCGTCTTCAACATCCTCGACCTGTGCCGACCATCCTGTGCGAGTTCTGCCCACGACTCTTTCACCACCGACTTGGACTCCAAAGTCACTTTCAGCACAAACATCAGCTGAGGAGACTGGATGGAAACTGACGAACCCAATGCTCGGATACGAGCTGGAGCCGACCATACACACACACACACACACACACACACACACACACACACACACACACACACACACACACACATACATATATATATATATATATATATATATATATATATATATATATATATATATATACATACACCCCCCCCCCCATTGAAAGAGGTAATGTGGTTCTGGGCTAAAATAAAATCTCTTCATAGACATGTTTGCTAAAAACACAACATATAACTAAGCGAAGTAAATCGTCTTAGCTATAACTCATGAGGATGTCACTCGCATTTCGGTTTTCTTGAGCCTTGTCAATGACATGTACCTGGTCACAATATGCTTAGACGAAATTTGTCCCCTCCAATTACATAACAGTGAATAATACAGTCATTGATATTGCTGGAATCTTGCCGGGTTTTATAAAAATCGGTGTATGCAAATGAAAAAGCATCAAATTAAAATAGCTATATCAGTGCACATACATACCATCTATATATGTTTTTGCAAACAAATATATACAAGTTATTTGATACAGACACAGCATATTAAACGCAAGAAATTCTATTGCCATTACGGCAAGAGAGTATTGGCGCTCTGCGCTCTCTAGAGATGAACCTATTGGATTTATTTCTTTTGTCAACAGTTTTCATTCACCTTTGGAATTTATTTCTATCTTCGCTATTGATATTTATAGTTTTCACGTTTCACTCACTATTTATTTTAACGCAACTAAGTGAGACTTCAATCTCGACTTTAATTCTCCTTATTTTACTCACATTTGGACTGTCATTATTCTCTTCTCACAATTCCTCTCCTTTGTCGACTGCATTGTAAAGGCTCGGATTGTCCTTACAAATATGAGGAAATGTATTATTTCTTATTAGCAAAAGAAATCTCTGGAAGACTAGTTAAATCTGTCAAAACCATTTACGCATATAATCTCTGTAAACAAAAAAAGACTTCTCGAGTCATGCCGACTCATAAGGGCCGCTTTCCTGGTTTCCATTGTGTATAAATTACCAACCTGGACGGGACGCTTGTAGGATTACACATTTTCGCCAGCTGAGTGGACTGGAGCAACATGAATGAAGTATTTTGCCCAAAAATACAACACGCCGCCCGGTCCAGGAATCGAAACTACAATTTTACGGTCATGAATTCAACACTCCTAGCCACTAAGCCACGCGCCTTCACATAACTTCTGAAGGTTTACACCAAGCGGATACACTCACAGAAAGATTTCTCTTTTCCACAATTTTTTATCTGCCCCACTGCAAATCTTATTCCCTTTCATTTCTACTTCTAACTGTTCCTTTCCTTTCTGAATCTCACCTACTCTGACTCTCTACACACTGGGTTCAAATCTCACCGGGGTTAACTTTGCTCTCCATCCTTGCGGAATCGATAAAAAGTATCAAGTACTGGTGATGGATCAGCAGAACTGTAAGAATGTCGGACTCGATATCTTGTGGTATCTGTTCCAAGTATTTGCTTTCTTACTTAAAATTCCACCATGGCCAAATTGGGCGTTAGATTTAATCCGTTGCTCGATTTAGTACCTCCAACTTGAACTTTATGTCTACCGTTAGCTGAGTTCCCTCTGTTGCTTACACTTGGGCCAGGTTTCCGGTTTGAAGATATCTTCCAGCTTTCCATCACCTCGGAAGCCCTCAAAAGTGTCAGGAGTTCTACTTTTCTTCCTGCATAAAAGATAAAATGCAACCTATATAATAACCTCTTGTAATAAATAACCCAGCACAATGTAAACGCTTTTATGTATATTACACGTGTCGTTTTACTTTCAACCGTGCATTCATAACTGGTCTCAAAGTTTCATTTCTTGTCACTGAACCCAAACGTCTTGTCTAGTGTAAATTTGTAATTCACTGTCTGTGGACGAAACTGAACATTGTTTAAATGACGAATTTCATGAACATTTTCATGATAATTGTAATGACATTGAAGCAATCTTCAAATCGATGGCTAAACATTTTACTTCAACCATTCTTTCAATAAATTCACTCTTTCTCCCCGTCTCTTTCCCTCTTTCTCCCCACTTTCTCACTCTTTTTTTTCTCTGTGGAATTGTCTTACATCACATCTCAACCTTCACTCGTTAATACAAGAAGTAAAATTAAATCTTCATAATAGGTTTCCTCGCCCACAGGTACTAAGATCTCTCATTCTCCCAGTCCACACACATCTATAATTTTTTTCATATTCAACCGAGTAAAAGCGATCAGTAAAGCACTCTACCTTTTCACATCAGTATCATCAGTATAAATGAACATACGTGATTACACACCTACATATTCACATATTGACCACTTATTCCTTCAACGCTTCTCAATTCTGCTAAAGTTTCTTTTATCCTCTTTCTTTCTCTCTGTCTCATTCTCCATCTCTCTCCCTCTTTTCTTCTTCCTCCAACAACCTTGCATCAGCTGTCTCCCATCTATCACTAATCGTAATTTAGTTATTCTTTGACACCTATAGACATTGTTTTCTTCACCGACGACGATAAATTTATATTTTAAACGTTAAGGAAATATATTTCCTTTTAAAATTGTTTGTAAAGAAAAATTTCATACTCTAAAAATCAGATTAATCTGTTCAATTTCATTTGACATCAAAGTAACTTGGATTAGCATCTGAAAATAACGTATCAAGACAACCAAACTCTCAAACGGAATATCAGAAATTCATAGCATTGACATTGATGACAGTCTGGTGAGAAGCTGGAGTATTTTTTATTTATTTTGACAGAT
>NC_142930.1:55880253-55885253 GCF_046866305.1 Octopus bimaculoides | reverse complement strand
TGCAGAAGTCACCACTGGGAGTCTTTCTAGTGAAATAAATATAACTATTTTGCTATTTTTCTCTAACACTCACATGATCTCTTTTTCTTTTCGTCTACATTATACCTCTAAGTGCATGTTATGCAAACATTTCTATATGTATACATAGCACATGTGCATACATCTCTGGGGAAAAAAAGATATATATACACTTGTACCATCCGGTGATGACTAAAAATATCAATGAAGTTAAGGAGAACATGATATTCCTCAAGGATCTGTAAGATTTTAGAAAAACGTTAATGGGTTATTACTGTAGCATTCATACCTTTCTTCAAAAGTGCATTTGCTTTAGAAACTTAAAACACGATGTATTTCTTTTTACCTGCTAACATTGGGTTACATACATTCAAGCAAGGTATTAATCCAGTTAATCTCATCAGCCGAAAAGTGTTTGTAATGTTTACGGACACCTCCTCATCCTTTAACAAATTAGAATTAGAATTATGTTCATTAGACAGTGATTTAGCGTCAGACGGTCGAGGTCTTACAATGTTCATTTTTAAACTTCTAAGAAATTATGCTTTTATTCTAAATCACAAAACCATATTTTGTTGCGGAAGGATTACGAAGTGACTGGCTCCGAAGGTCCATCTGCCCTCAGTATTGACTCTGGATATGCACATGCACATATAGCTCTAGGCAAGATTATTTCTTTGCAGAAGACTGACAACTTCCTTTGTGTGCGATCCTTTCATTTCCAGACCATCAATGTTTCGAGAGAGCTTGACACTCGTGTCATAATAGGTGCTGCTGTTAGAACGCAGTGAATCACAAGTCATCTTGCCCGACACACTAACAGTTCGATTAATCCATCGCCCTTTTCTTTTATTGAACTCGAAATGATGAAATGTAAAATTGACTTGACGCAAATTTGAACTCGGAACGGAAGGATTCGGAATTTACCAATTCATCAGCATAACTGAATTACTTTTCATTTGAATAATACATTAACATTATTTTATTATATTATCAGCATTTAGATTATGAGATGCCAATTTGGCTCCGATAGCATTCGAAAAATTAACACCTGAAATATCGTATTCGATTATGTAAAGCATCAAAAGCATTTCACCTTATCTCAAAATGTTTATCTTTACCATCATTATGTTTCAAAATAACAATTACACACTATTGACTTCGGGTTGAGATACAAGGCTACAGATTTATAGACGAAGGATGTCAGACATTGTGACGTCCTTCTTTGTCTAATTCTCATATTAGCAGTGTAAGTGGCGTAAAAGAAAACCTGTGAGGAATCTGAAAAGCAGATTTATTAATTATATTGCGGCTGAAGGCAATTCAATGACGAGACAATGTTATCAGGATTGTTTTCGAACCATTCATCTATCACTACCTTCAGAACGTTAGTACTGAGATCTAATCATTGTCTTTCAAATATTTATTAATCTGCAAATGTCAAGTGAAGTGTGTTCCATTACCGCTTGAGTCATCTTGTAAAAATCTTGAAGATTTAATATTTATGCAGTGTATCCAGAGAAAGTTAACCTGGTCAAGTCCGTTCTTCTCCAGTCCCCACTAGGAAGATAAATGTAAGTACGTACTGTAAGGTAACAAATCACTGGACATTACAGTGTTCTCACAGGTTTCGGTAGTAAGACGTATCTAGATAATGATGTCTATAGACAACTTGGTGTATTAGATCATTTGGAAATCAGAAGTTTTAAGTATGGACAGCGATTCCATTGCGCAGGATAGAACTACATTCTACATTACACTCCAGTAAGTTTACGTTACGATAAAAAGTTCCAAGATAACATTGCATAGATTAAGTATCAAAGATTTAAAGAGAGATATAAAGTGAATATATGTCATCAATCTTAGAAAATACATTATCATTGTTGTTGTCGATGTTGTTGCTGTTCAATATTTGGAAGTTTGAGGCAAATTTCTACTGCATTATCTGCTACATCTCCGTGTTTCTGAGCTGTGTACCGCATTGTGTTCTTTTCTATTGTTGGGAGTGTGTGAACTCTTCCCGGTATTGTATTGCGTCAGTATTTTTTTCTCTTGAGCTGTGGTGCAGTCTTTTGTTGCATTACTGTTTGTATTGTGTTGGTTATCTGGATTGCTGGTGAAAGAATAATTGCTGTATAGACTGTCTTGTGTTTGTGGGTCGCTTTGTTTAGGTTGTATTATTGAATTGAAAGTGCCTTGCGTAGTTATGGGCTGTTTCTAGCAGGGCTATTTTTGGGATAGTGTGTGGTATTGAGGATTTAGTTATAGCTTCTACATTTTTGTTCATATGTTTTATTATCATGCCGAGTGCATCAATTCTTTTTAGTATTGTTTTCACATTCATCGTTTTATCATGATCCGTTGCTGTTCTAGTTTTAGTTTGGATTTAATTTATTTTACAGCTTTTGTTGTTTCTTCTTTTTCTTCATAGTTGTTAGGTGGTATGACTTCTTGTTTGTATTTGTCAGCTTCCTTAAAAACTGAAAACAGTTTTTGTTTTGCCCGTGTTTTGTGGCTATTTGTATTAGTTTTCCTTGCTTCTGAAGTAGGTATTTTTGCAGTCCTATGGTGGTTATTTTGTAATGGTTTGCTAGCTGTATAAGGCCTCTACCACCTTCTATACGTTGTATGTTAACTTTTCTGTCACATTTTAGGTGGTGCATCCTAAATCCCGTCATTAGTTTTCTTGTTTTCCTTTCTGTTTTGATTAGTTCATTTAGTGTCCTGTTAAGGATATTGTAGCTGTAACTTATAACTGGAACGGCTAAAGTGTTGATGCTTATTATCTTGTTTTTCGCATTGAGCTCTGTTTTCAGTATTAATCTAACTCGTCTATAGTATTCTTTTTTTTATTTTCTCTTTCATTCGTGTGTGTTGTATCGTATCCAATTCATTGATTCCTAAATATTTGTACGCCTGGGTTTGGTCTAATTCTCTTATTTCATTTGCTTTATCTAGTGTGATGTTGCTATTCTTAACTAGTTTTCCACTTTTCAAGGTTGCCTTAGCACATATTTCTAAGCCAAATTTCATGTTTATTTCTTTGGTAAATCCAAGTATTCTCTGTAGCAATGTTTCCAGTTGTTCATCATTTGTAGCGTACTATTATTATTATTATTATTATTATTATTATTATTATTATTATTATTATTTTCTCCTTATCACAGGTTTTGTTGGAGAGATTTGGCTTCTGCTTTGTACTTGTACAAGTTGACTCCAAGTTTCACTCGGAGACCTCAAGAGACAACAAGTTAGAAGTTCAAGTTGGTTTTTATGACTAGGGTGACATTTTTTGGTTTTGTACAGAGTATTGTAGTAGAGAATGCATGTCAAAACATAAGTAAATTAGAAGTTTGTTTTAAAAGTAATTTGATTATAAGATGATAGTCTGATGTTAATATGACAGTAAAAGGTGTTTGCTGTTATGTACATTTAAAAGTATTTTGACACTGTCTACGGATTAAAATAGTTTGGAGATTACATAGACAATATTTTACGTAGGATATGGTCAGTTCCCATGAGCACTATTTTTTGAATTTCTTCCATTTTTGGATTTCCTGGTATCTGAGCTAGGTAGCTATCAGCCACTTTTGCTGTCATTCCAAGGGCATCCCCTTGAAAGATTCTTCTTTTTGATATTTACTCCTCCCAACTTATCTCCCCATTACTATTACTATTATTATTATTATTATTATTATTATTATTATTATTATTATTATTATTATTGGTGAGCTAATGTACGACACAACATTTAATCACTATAAGCAAATCATTTGTACAGGTCGTTCGGCAAAAATAGCTGAGCATCATACGTCGTCTTCGACAGGAGAGTCCGTCATTAGCTGCGTAATCATATCACTGAAGACGATGTCTTTGAATACATTTCTGCTCTATTTCTCACGATAATAATAGTTAATGCCTACTTGACCTTCATTTAACTTTATTTAGATATTTTCAACTATTGCGTGGGAGTAATTACTACACTCTTAACCAATCACAGGAAATAGTCACGAAGAAACGGAGTCACAAGATAATACCCCATGAATATGATAGAGAAATAATATTCATCTCTATTTTTCTCAATGTCGTTGGCAGTTGTATTTCATCTCAGACAACGAATACAAAGGCTGTTATATGTTTTCAAGTGCTAAAATATAGTACTTTAAGTACCGAAGTATAATATTTATCCAACAGTTTCACAGCAGGTACTAATCTTCTTTGACAGAGAAGAAATATGATGCTGTAATAGGTTAACAGGAATACGCATTACATTTCGATAATTCTTATATTGGCAAGGGGGCGAGCTGGCAGGATTTTTAATACGCCAAGCAATATGCTTAGCGGCACTTCGTCCATTTTTACATTCTGAATTCAAATTCCACTGTGGTCGACTTTACATTCCATCCTTTCAAAGTCGATAAAATAAGTACCATTTGGTCATTGGGATCGATGTAATCGATTTAGCACCTACCCAGAAATTACTGGCCTATGCCAAAATTTGAAAACAATATTTCTTATATTGGTAGACACATGGTCCAAAAGTTATCAATTATGTCCCCTTTTGGAGCCCTTTATCAACAGCGCCACCACTCCATGTTCACAGAGTTGTGAACTTTTTCGTTCTGTTGCAGTTTGCTATAAACGTCTCTCAAAAGGTGACTAAATAAGTATGGCATTTATTTCTATCCCTGACGTACTGTAATGATCAAACTTCTAAAAGAAAAAGTTAATCTAAACCGGATAACGTCTGCCACGTGCATCTACTCACTCTCTCTCTCTTGTATTTTCGCATCTCACGACTTCCACCGAAAGTTGTTACAGACTGCAGAGGTAAACACTAAATTTGTCACTACCAACAAATCTAACACCTGACAACACATTGACAAAGTGCTGGTAGAAATCAGCACACATATGCTTGGAACCCACTAGCACCCATTCGAGCCGATATGTCAAAAACCGAATTGTAGATGTGTTACGTCGTG
>NC_142930.1:55850253-55875253 GCF_046866305.1 Octopus bimaculoides | reverse complement strand
TAAGCGTTTATAAGGGGGTCCATAAGGTAAAGCCTGAAATATAAAGGGGTCCGAAAGTCAAAAAGTTTGAAAACCCCTGTCGTAGATAATAATTTGCATCAACTTGCAAGAAATAGCATTACAGCAATCCCTCGATTTTCGCGGGTGTTACGTTCCGAAACCCCACGCGATAGGTGAAAATCTGTGAAGTAGAAACATTACTGCACAGTATATCTTTTTTATCCTTTTTATAATTTGTATATATTTATTTTATCATAAATACAAAACAACACCACAGAGGAATCGAAGTATGCTTAAATCATAAACTGCGATAGGTGAATCGCGATATGGCGAGGTATTACTGTACTTTATCTTGGATAGTATTAAACGTTTGTAGCTGATTTACACGATAGAATTAAAAAAGGATTTAGAATGCAATATATATCTTAATATTAATACCGGTATCTGTTGTGGATTGATTAATAGCCGATTTATGATCTTTAATTGTGAAGAAAAATTATTGCATTTCAGTTTTATCCTCCTTGTCTAGTTGTGTAACAGCATTTTTAGCAGTGTTATTTATATCATTATATCATTTTAGAGTGCGTTGTTTGTTTTGTGTATGTGTCGTGTGTGCATATATGTGTATATATATATATATGTGTGTGTGTGTGTGTGTGTGTGTGTGTGTGTGTGGGTGTGTATGTGTGTGTGTGTGTGCACGCATATATTATCAAATTGAATTGCAATGAGATTTGAAATAAGTTTTTTCATCTCACTAAGATTTTGAATGTATTGTCAGATTTTAGCATTTAATCTTGTTCCAAAGTTCCTTTTAAAAAAGATGGATATTCCTTCTGGATAATAAATCATCTTCCGAAAATTGTAATAAATTATTTGAGGAAAATATTTTTACATTTTGAACCGCTTATGGTTTTCGTGTTTTCTCAACTTTTTTTTCCGTATAAGTAAATTTTCCAGCCTATGAATTTTATAAAATTTTCTACACTAAGCTTCTTTTTTTTGTAGACTTTATTTGAAAATATAGAAATTGTTTTGATAGATAAGCGTATATGTTGCATTTTTAAGTAATAATCATTTTGTCTATGACGTCGGAAAATTTGATATTTTACTTATATTTTGTTTTCGATGTATTTGATTCTTTTATCATGCACTATGATATTTTAATAATGAATTATAGTTTAGAAAGGGACATATCAATTTAAATAATATTTGTAATTGCCAATATTGTTTAAAGAGACACCTGAGTTATTTAGCTTTTGTTCACATAATCAAAATTATAATTTATTTGAATGTATAATTGAGAGGTATAATTATATAAGATGAAAACATCCATGTTGTCTCTGACGCTGGTTTTATATAATTAGGTAACATTTGAGTATCTCTCTGTTTCCAACTCTCTCTTACTGTCGGTCTGTCTGTCTGTCGTTCTGTCTCTATTTCTACACACACACACGCACACACACACACATATAAATGACATACAATTCCAAATTTTGGGCTTAGTCACCTGCATTAGTCTGATGAAGACGAATAAGCACAAACTGTAAAGCTTTTCCTTGGAAGGGTTAATATGTACTCTTAAAAGAGGTATTGAATAAACCTTCAGTTCAAAGCTAATTTGTTTTATACAACTTAACAGAGAAGTGGTTGTGTGTTAAGAAATTTGCTTTCCAATTACAGGGTTGTGGGTTCAGACCTTCTGCGACGCACCTTGGACGAACGTCTTCTACTACTGAAGGAAGACCGTCGTATGTGTATATATATATATATATATATATATATATATATATATATATATATATATATATATATATATGTATATATGTATATATGTATATATATATATATATATATATATGTATATATATATATATATATATATGTATATATATATATATATATATATATATATATATATATATATATATATAAACAAAACATTCAAACTTTAAGATTTGAAATAAGATGTCACTATTGTTAATATCATCTGTGGATAAAATTTTGAATTGATGGTATCAACAGGTCAACTTTCTTTTCACTCCAGCCGCTGTGAAGGCAAGACGAACTACTAGCGTTCTACCTCAGATTTGCGTTTAGCCGTACGGCTTTTGAATGTTGTTTTCACTGTCCATTTTTTCCTGTCTTGGTTTGTGTTTGCCACCTTGGAATCCTCTGTGTAGTGGGTTGATCCACTACTCAGGAAGAGACTATTCTAGAGTACGTTCTGTCTTGTCTTCGAAACGTCTAGATAGAATAGAGACAGCTGATGAAGGGATATTCCAAGTGGCTTTCCGTTTTCCTATGTGTTCGTTCCGTTGTCTGTAGTTTATTGTTCTAACGTCCTGTACCCTGATATGCATGTATATACAAATGTAGATGTAAGTACGTACATATATGTGTGTATACATGTATATATATTCTTTGTATTATATATATATATATATATAATAATAATAATAATATTAGGGACAAAATCCAAAATTACAGGTAAAAAATTCAATTAAAATCAATTTATAAAAAATTAAAATTAAATTGAGCCTTATAGATAAAGTATATATAAAATATATAGTTTTAGGGAAAATAACCAATTTTCAAGAACTCATCGATGAAAATCCACTATCACATATAGAAAAATTAATAATTATCTTATGATATTTACTTTACTTTATATTATACTCATTTATTTTGCTTTTAATTATTAATTTTTCTATATGTGATAGTGGATTTTCATCGATGAGTTCTTGAAAATTGGTTATTTTCCCTAAAACTATATATATATATATATATATATATATATATATATATATATATATATATATATATATATATATACGACGTGCTTCTGTCAGTTTCCGTCTACCAAATCCACTCACAAGGCTTTGGTTAGCCTGAGGCTATAGAAGAAGACACTTACTCAAGGTGCCATGCAGTGAGACTGAACCCGGAACCATGTATCCAAGGTGACACGCAGTGGGATTGAACCCGGAACCTGCGCCTAAAATATATGTGTGTGTATGTATGTATGTACGTATGTATGTATGTATGTATTATGTGTGTGTGCGTATCTGTGTGTCCGTGTATACACACACACATACACACACACATACACACACACACATACACACACACACACATACACACACACACATACACATACATATACTCCAGCATCTTTTTACTACCTGTTATTTATTTATTTATTTCCTTCCTTGCGACGGATATTTTAGGATCCAAGTGTTATCCAGGTGTTCTCTAATTGCAGCAGTTACCAAGTCTTCTAATGTTACGACATATTTAACCTTCCAATTGAAACTAAATCTGTACTCGTTCTTTTTGAAATTTCTCATAATGGTTTCCCTGCTATATGTCACCGAAATACTAATTGCAATTAATCTTTAGAATGGTTGCTTTCGCCATTAGGTTTACATATAGATAAGGAAAATTTTAATTTTTCTTGAAGTAAATATTTTCCAAGTTGTTTGTACATATATTTCTTAAAGAATTCCTTTTCTGAATCATTTGAAAAATACTCAGTTTGCAGATAGTTGCTCATAAATAAATTTGCATTACTTATTTCATACGATTTATTATTTACCGTATTAAAAATTCGTAGATTTATTTTGAAAACTACACAGCATATCTTTTAAATGAATATTGCATCGAGAATGTAAGTCGGTGAAATAAAATAATTTCCTGTTCTATATTTAAGAGATGAGGAATTATGCACATTATTTACATTATTTACATTCGACGGATATTTGTCCTCATCTTGTTTGTTTTTGATACAACGTTTCGGCTGATATACCCTCCAGCCTTCTTCAAGTGTCTTGGAGAAATTTCGAACATGGGTTCTCATTCCTAAGGTATTCTTTGATGTTGTTATTATTATTCAAGTCACTGCTTGGAATCGAACTCGGAATCTTGGGGTTAGTAGCCCGCGCTCTTAACCACTACGCCATATTCTCGTAGTGGTTAAGAGCTCGGGCTACTAACCCCAAAATTCCGAGTTCGATTCCAAGCAGTGACCTGAATAATAATAATAATAATAATAATAATAATAATAACAACAGCAACAACAACAACAACAACAACAACAACAACAACAACAACAACATCGAAGAATACCTTAGGAATGAGAACCCAGGTTCGAAATATCCCGAAGATACCTGAAGAAAGCTGGAGGGTATATCAGCCGAAACGTTGTGTTGACAACAAACACGATCAGGACAAATATCCGTCGAATGTAAATAATGTAAAGAATATAAATAATGAAAATAGTTTCCTATTGCCATATAGGTTCAATTAGATCAATATTAATCCTACGGCATTACCTTCTCTACTTTCTCCAAAGAATCAACTACTACTGAACACAAAATTTTATTCTTAATTTCGGTTTCCATAAATCTTCATTTGTTTTCGCCAATTTTTAGTTCCGTTTCTTACTGACACACATTTTAATCACGCAAGTTTCAATTCTCCCGACAGCTTAGTTAAAAGAAAGTTTCTAATTTGATTTATAAATACGGTTAGTATTATTTTGAAATATTGTTCAATGATTGTGAATACCATGAAAATTTTTTCATCTTGTGTTCAGATTTAAATGAAGGCAACATTTTCATTTCTCCTCATAAGGTTCATTACTCTTTGTTTTTTCTATATTTCATAATATATTTAAAGTTTCGGGTAAACTGAAATACACTGGACGTTGTTACCCATCTAAATTTGAAGAACATTCTTTCGTGTCTCTATCTCTTATAACGTCCATAATATAAAATAGCAGGTCCGTTTTTTAAATACGAGGCAAGATTTCCATCATAACAATATATGCTTACAACCAACATTTAGTTTATGTTAAAATAATAATGTTTTCTATCGGCATTATGTTAAAATAGACCAATATTAATTCCATAGCACTACTTTTTCTCAGTTTAGCCCAATATTTTCTTTCCTAACATTTTTCAAATTCAAGAACTCTCAATTTTAAGTTTACAAACCGTTAGAACATGTCATATAATCACACACATACTAAACGTTATCCAATATGCATGTGCATACACTCACATTCATGCATATATTACATAAGACTATTTTAATATTTGATTTACATCAATTCAATCTCCCTTTTACTCTAGATAATGCCCAAGGATCACATCGGTCACGTCTACTGGGTTTTCATTATCATTTATCGTTAATGTTGCTCCATTCATTACATATATTAATGTATTACTTTAGGTACTTATTCTAATTACTTCTATTGCTTAAATTTTGTGCATTTTAACTAGCGTCTCTGCTAACACATACAAGAGAAACTTTGACATAACTTCGAAGGAACTTACACTGTTTTAAGAAATGAATATCTAACTCTACTTCACATATTCAATTTCTTACATTATTAACGTTATTGTTTTTATATAAATGAGAAGCATGGAAGTGTCTCTATTAACAAATACGCTCCACATTTACATTGTATCACATTCTATAATACTTAGCCAAAAGGCCGAGAAGCGATGTAATACATTCGATAGTAGCAAAATATTAACAATAGGTAGAAAACCGACAGTTTTATAAAGTCATAAACAAGTAAAATTTACATTTAAAAATAATTGTTAAGCGTTTACAACAAAGCAACTGTGGTTTACAAACATTAAAATTTCTCGCACTTAATAATTTATTATTCATCATTCATCGGCGATCTATTTATAATAATTAAAAGTAGCAAATTAAAAAAAAAACATTCATTAAACATCGTCTTTAAAAACAATTTCAGTGCAATACTGCTTCAAAACTAGACATAATAGATAACGTTGAATAATTGCAAATAAGTCAACTATGGTGCACGAATAAGGATCATAGAACTTTTTAACAACCGATCCTTTATCGCATACACGAAACAGATTTGAGTATCATTGATAAAGGTGGAAATTATGGAGTAATTCAAATTTGTAGTTATTGAATTTTTTATCATTCAATAGCTAAACTCTATTCCGCTATTCCCTTTCATTTGATATAAATGGTTATCACTCTACAATTACTCTATCTACTTTTGCTGCCGCTTGTAACAACACTAAATTAACCACTTTTATCAATATCACTGGTATTGATGTCAATTACTGACTAGAAAGCATATTCTTTACTATTTTTCATGTGAACTGTGCTTTGGAGCAAGAAATAAACTACTTTTTAACATCAGAATGGGATTAAAAGACTCAGCAGAAATTAACGATATACATGGAATGTATGGTTTAACTACACTGTGTGAGCAGTTCCCGCCCCCCCCCCCCATCACTAGTTACGTACATCGAAATAAAGTTTTGTCACCACTAAATGGTTTTAACTTTCAAAACGCCTTGTTCACGTTCAATACCAATACTTATCCATTTGAAAATTATAAAGCCTTCCAAAAGCAGTTCATATGGTGATGTAAACACTCATTCAATCGTAATCTCAACTGTTTAGTTGTCCAAAATACGTTTTTAGCACAAATACACACACACACACACATACACACACACACACACACACACACACACACACACACACACACACAGAGTAACTTAGAAGCAAGTCTAGAGCAGGTGATATATCCCACTGAGCCATATTTGATCCTTAAATAAGAGATTTTGTCACATCCTCCATATTCTCCAGATCTTTCACTACTCAGTGACTACTACTTTTCAAGCACCTGCACTCTTTTTTTTTTTTTTTTGAGGCAAAAAAACCTTCTGTTCCAACCCTGAGGTCGAAACTGAATTCAAGGATTTCTTGGCAACAAAACCTTTGGATTTTTATCGAAGAGGCATAAATGACCTCGTTAATTTATGGGAGAAATGTATAGCTGTTCAGGGATCATATTTTGAATATTTAAACCTTTTTTTATAAGATTTTCAAGAATATAGGCGTATTTTCAAGATTGGCCATTATTTTCCGAACAACCTAATATAATATTTCGAAATCGACAAAAAAAGAAACAAAAATAAAACCATCATTGGAAACATGCCTATACTTTTGTCAGTGTTATGATACTTAATATATTTTCATTACATTTTACATTTACTTAGTTATTATTTTCACGATAAATAATTATTTAATTATTAATACATTTAAATCAATTAGGATTTAGATAAAGTGAAAGAATCACCTTAAATCATTTCAAAAATTAACGAATACATTGCTATCAATATAAACTTTTATTATAAATTAATATACACGTTTATTCTTTTAATATTTATTATGACACAAATCTTTCGACTTCTCAATTTAAAAAATAAGTAGACCTTTCAAATACACGTTTAGAAATTAACTCTATCTCTTTTTCAAAATAAAATAATTTTGTATCGACATTGTATTAAAGCAGATCAATATTAACTAACCTTACAAAACCACCTTTTTTTATAGTATTCTCTAATAATTTCCTTCAGTAACAGAAATGTCATTTCAAAATACTCATACGTTTATTAAATGTTAGAACGTTTCATAAAAACACTGATTAAGCTTTCTCTAAAACGCACGCGCGCACACACACACACACACACACACACACACACACACACATTCACGCACACACATTCTTTGTTGAATTAAAGTTTATCTCGTATATACCTAATAGTTCCCCCTACATTTTTTTGTACCATATTTTGAGCATATAGTCATTTCGGCAATATTTATTGGACTTTTTTTTATATTGCATTATACGTTATCGATATGGTAACTTCATACATTACAACTATTTACCCTACTCTTATTTTACTAATTAGTACATAGTGACTAACATTTTTGTAATTCTGGAGAACACTGTGAAAAACTCTATTATTCTTTTATTTGCTGATTCTAAAGGAAGGGGTATTGCTTCGAAATCGACGAGCTTGACGCCGTTAATGTTCTATCTAAAGTGTTGCAGGTCAAAACATACGAGAAAGATATGAACGAGGATGAAATTTCAGAAAGCAGATGTAGTTCTGAATATTACGAACGAGTGGATATATGTTTTAGTGCAGAGCCAGAGGTTTTGGGCACAGCAAGAAGACGGGAGGTGGAGAGACGAGTTGGTCAGGAGTACTTGAGTGAAGAAAGTGCAAGATCAACAATCTCCAAGGAACATAAGTCGTTTCTGATTGAATATATAGACAATAAACAGTGCACCAGAGGCTGGTTGTGTTTGTCAATTATTTAATACCGCACATTTATATATGAGACAATACCTCATTATGGCAAGATTGATTTGTTTAAACGATTTATAATAATTCATCATCTTTTCGTGCATGTGCAATTTATCCTCCACAACCTCACCCCGCCCACTCCATCTTGAGCAACACCATCGCTGCAACTACCAAACACATGCAGGAAATAGAAGTTAAATTTCTACTTAATCATAACCTTTATTCTTTACAGAAGTAGTCATTGGTGACATATTTTTGGATATACTACATTTGAATAAAGAAATAGTTGGGACACCTTTTGTCGTGGGTTTACATGCAGACTGATAACTGCTATAAGGCTATAAGAATACAATAAAAGTTTCTATAATATTCGAAAGGATCTGATTTTTTTAATATCTTGCTACAATTTATAGTATCGGTAATGGCGAGAGGCCTTGTAGTTTTTTTCTTTTACGGAGAGGGGAAATGATTAAGGAAGATTATGTAACTCATAATATATAATTTTCATAGCCATCAACGGTATAATTCTAGAAATCGGAATTATTCTGTCAGTGGAAACCAGCAGCTAATATTCAACTGTACATGTTCACCTCACAGAATTAAAAAAATGTTTTCATTTAACGGTAAATGAAAATATCTAAGTGAAAAGAACTAACGAAAGGAACATCTGTACTAACAGGGGTCGATTTCGTAATGCATTTCTGTCTATACATGGTGACACCATGTTTTGTAATCAGTTTCTTTCTTTGAACATCAAATTCTAAAGAAAGAATTTTTATGTGTTATAAATGCATGATAACCGCCATCTTAGCTAGCATTTCATCAATATTTTCTTCTTTCTCTTCTACCTTCTCCCTCTTCTCAACATAATCAAGATCACCACGTTCATCATCATTATCATTTCCATCATCATCATCATCATCATCATCATCACAATTTTCATCACCAGCGTTGTCGTAGTAGTCGTTCCCTATATTAATACAACCAACAGCACGCCCACAATCGTCATTATTGTCTGTATTATTGTAAGCGCTACCCTTACCGCCACTCCTCTTCCTCTACCGCTTCCTTCTTTTTTTCCTTTTCTCATTATCAGCGTCGTCACCCTCTCTCTTATACAATCATACAAACAAAGCAACATATTAGAGGTGTGCCATTATATCGGTAATGGTGAGACCTCTCTACATTAATAGTGTATTAAAAAACAAGAAAATCAAAACGAAAGTCCAATTATGCAGCAAGAACTGTTACGTGACGAAAGGCTTCTTTTTCTTCACTTCTTCTTGCGTCTCTTCCTCTACGTTCATTACAATTTTAATACGCCATTATATTCTGTTTTCCTTCTTTAATGGTATGATAAAAGAAAATATTTCTATGCGAAACAAGGTTTGATAGGGAAATAGATGTAAATAGAATTGATCACAATTACAAATTTCATGCATGAATACAAATATTGCGACAAACTGTTTCAATATGGCAATTATAATGTTTTAGAAGATAATGCTAATTGTGGTTCCCGTATGTATGTATGTATGTATGTATGTATGTATGTATGTATGATGGATATATGTATATATGTAAGTATGTATGTATGTATGAATGAATAATTCTATGTATGTGTATGTTTATGTACATATACTTATATATGTATATCTATATATACACATATTTATGTGTGTATATGTATATACACGCATATTTGTGTGTATATATATATATATATGTATATATATATATATATATATAAATAAATGTATATATATGTGTGTGTGTGTGTATGTGTATATATATATATATATATATATATATATATATATATATATATACATATATATGTGCATTTGTGTAATTGTATATGTTACAGGCGAATGTATGTATATATGTATGTATTGATGTATGTTTAGATATATGTAAACATGTATATATGTCTGCAGCATTTTACGCGTTCTATTTCCAAGAGAGTTCACGAGGTATTGTATATATCCGTAAGTGTGTAACTGTTAGAATTAATGTTTGCATATTTTGTGTAGATGTGTTTAGGCGTGAGCACTTCGAAATGTATTCTATGTAAATAACACCTGTCTCTAACCTATAATCTCTCTATATACCATATATACAAACATACATCCATAAATATATGTGTGGGTGTATGTATGTATGCATACATTTATGTATGCATGTATTGTATATATATATATATATATATATCGTTTATAGGTTAGAGACAGGTGTTCTCTACATATAATACATTTCGAAGCGCTCCAGAGATTTGAACTTGACCCGGTAGAGGAGTAAATGTAATGACAAGCATGTTAGGCAAGTCGATTTCCATAGAATATTAAATACATTTAATAGAAAGAAATGTACATGTTAATGGATATAAAATAGTCCGATTTACAGATTATATCAGGAGTTAAATGGGTAAAGTTTTACGAGCTCAACAGCAGTTTCTGGGAGCTTCGTGCTCCGGAAGAATGATAGATGCTTCGATCCATTATCGGATAACACTGCCTTCAGGGGAGAATTTTACATTGGAGAACACCTGAAATGTAAAATTCTCCAATGTAAAATTCTCCAATGTAAATTTCTCTCCTGAAAACGGAGGTGGCATTATCCGATAATGGATCCAAGTAACTATCAGCATTCCGGAACCCAGAAACAGCTACTGAACCCGTAAAACTCTACCCGTTTAACTCCTGATATCATTTATATTCTGTAAGTCGGACTATTTTATATCCATACGCATGTATATTTTACTATTAAATGTATTTAATATTCTATGTAAATCGACTTGCTTAACTTGCTTGTCATTACATTTAGATTGATATATATGTGTGTGTGTGTGTGTGTGTGTGTGTGTATACGTGTAAATGTATGTGTGTGTATGAATGTGTGTGTGTGCGCGCGTGTGCGTACACGACGGGCTTTTCACGACAACATTGGTTGTTTAGCCGGTTCGAAAATATATCGACTTGGCTGACTTTCGGCCTTGCGTTCGGTGTTCGCCTGAAAGTTGATAACGATCTGTATGTAATACGGTAATATTCACGCGATATAACAGTACCTCCCACTCGTGTTTTTGAAATATCGCCAACCGATACAATTTGGCCTTCATAGCAATTGTTGTCTACATGAGATGAATTCTCGGGGCGTTTACCACAGTCCGAGGCGTTTTAAGCGACACATCAAATCAGATCTGATGTGCTATAATTAATAATTGTAACAAAGACGGCTTCTGTCTATATATATATGTATATATCCATATATATTTGTGGCGATATACATATATACATATATATATACATATATATACATATATGTGTATATATATATATATATATATATATATATATATATATTTATTAATATTTCTAAGTCTCTCTAAAGGAGACTACGGCAGCGGTACTGGAAATTAATAGTTATCGCCAAGCCAACATGTCAGTCCCAAAATTAGGACGAAAGCTGCCGTGAATTAGCTCCAAGAAGCCATCGCCTCTAGCTAGCTATGTGACACACGAAACCTGTGTCCTTTATAACCTTCGAACAGGGGAGGTCAGCAGTTTCCCCTTGCTGGTTTGGCATCTGCAGACTAGTTTCAGGGTGTTGCCCCTTTCGTCCTAATTTTGGGACTGCCATGTTGGCTTGGCGATAACTATTAATTATATATATATATATATATATATATATATATATATATATATATATATATATATATATGTCTGAATGTTTCGTTGTCCCTTTTTTGTATCACCTGTCTGGATGTTTTGCGTACTTGTCCCATTTTTTTATATTATATATACATTTTTCTAAATCTGGTACGACTCTATTTCTGTCTATCAGCCCTTTCACCCTTATTCGTTCATTCCACTCTTCGTTCTTTCGTTCCCCCTCGCTCACATTTCCTTGCTTTCTCTTCTTGCTCACTTTCCCTCCACTTTCCCCTTCACTGTGTCCTTGTCATTTTTTCTCGCCCCTCTTTAAAATTCTCTTGTCCCTTTGCCTCTACGTCTCTCTCTTCTCTTCCCACGCGACCGGCGTTCGGCCAAGCCTGATCTTTCATTCTTTGTCAGCCGTTGTGTGTGCAACATCGATATTCCTCCCTGTGCCTTTGAAATCTTGTATCCTTGCCGTAAGGCTTTATTTCCACACGTATATATATATATATATATATATATATATATATACATAAATACATACATATATATATATATATATATATATATATATATATATATATATATATATATATATATATATATATATATATATACATACGTTGTCTGTGTGTGTGTCCTCTATGCATGGCCAAACTTCTAGATCAATTTGTACCATTCTTGGGGTACATGAATAATTTGACGGGTTTCATTTATTTTTTATTAAAAATAAATAATATTGCTTTATATATATAATAAAGATTCACTTCTTCAAACCGTTTTGTCAATGCCAGCTTCGTGTGTCTGGCATTCTGACGTAGTAACTAGGTAACCAGCTATTTACACACACGTATGCATACATCATTACAGTTGTGACGATTTCTGATAAAAAAAAAAGAATTTTTAAAGGCATATATGTGTGTGTGTGTATATGTATTTATCTACTTATGTATGTGTGTGCATACACACATATGTTTGCATCATCACATTTATGACGATTTCTGATAAAAAAGAATTTGTAAAGATATATATGTGTGTGTATATGTATATGTGTACTTATATATGTGTATATAAGCCGCAAGCATGTAACTTACGGGCGTTGAGTTGCTTAATTACTTCGTAACTTCTGCAGAATAAAAATACAATGTAATATACTTGTGTGTGCATAAGTATATATGTACTTATGTACGTGTGTGCACACAGACGTATGTATACATCTTTACAGTTTTGACGATTTCTCATAAAAAAAAGGATTTCTAAATGTATATGTGCGTGTATATATGTGTGTGTGTATATGTATATATGTACTTAGGTAAGGGTATATAACAGCGCATGCATGGAATTACAGTAAATGAATTGCTTAATTGCCTCGTAACTTCTACTGATTAGAAATAAAATATTTCTGCATAATCTATCTATCTATCTATCTATCTATTTATCTATCTATCTATCTATCTATATGTTTGTCAACAGAAAAATATGTGTAGAAAAATATTGTTTCCTCCCCTCCAAACTTTTTTCCTGTACGCTTATAGACACGTACAAGGAACTTTATATGTGCGCGCTTGTGAGTGTGCGCGTGGATGCGTGCGTATGTAAATATATGCGTGCGTATATAGAGATATGTGCGTGCGTATATGAATGTATGCGTGTATGTGGTAATATACGCAGTTTTAGATGCGTTTTGACCTTGTCACTACACAGTAATTTCCCTTTGTTTTTAACGGTCATTTTTCACAGGAATTTTCAACTGGCTGGATAACTGAAGAGATGTTGGCGTAGGCCCCCACCCTGGCATCCGAAACTCGGAGTTTAATCATGGCTACTGAATAAATGTCACATATTCTTACAGATAAATTCCTCTATTTGAATAATATCGAGGTCTCTTTCTTTCTTTTGTTGTCCTTCCTGTCAAATATATATATATATATACAGATAGATAGATAGATAGATAGAGAGAGAGAGAGAGAGAGAGAGAGAGAGAGAGAGAGAGAGAGAGAGAGAGAGAGAAGCCTATACAAAAACAAACATGCATAAACATGTATACATATATACGCATGTTTGTGCATGCGAAAAAACTTATAGATGTGAATTCTACATGTGTCTATGAGTTGTATAATATTGTTGGATATAGATCCATGAGAGGAAGGAAGTGAATCCAACATCAGGAAAGGGTAGAGGGAATGGGATTTCAGAATGAATAATGTATCATGGATTCCCTGAAGGTCAGATCAACTTACTCCGTACCGCATGACTGCCTTCAAAGAAAAACTAATAATAAAACAAGCCAATACGCCTGACTTCAGGTTTCAAACTACTGTTTTCGATGAATGTTAGAGGATATAGACTCATTAGACATTGGTCTGCGATCAGGTAACAACTCAACCGTAACATCATGTCTCCATTAAGTATGCTTCGGCATATATTTTAAACAAGTTTTATGTTCCATTTTGATGCTCGACTTCTTTGGATGTTTCCCTACTCTCAAAATCATAAACCCTAATAGATTTGAGTCCTTTTATTTTGTCAATAAATATGGGGATAAACTCGTGACTATGTACAGACAAGCCTTTTGATATAAAGATATATGTGTGTATGTATATGTATGTGTGTATGATGCATGATATATATAAATATATATATACATATGTAAATATGTAAATGTATGTATATCTATATGATGTATAATATATATAAATATACATACATACATACATACATATATATATATATATATATATATATATATATATATATATATATATATATATATATATATATATATATATGATATATGTACATATGTATGTTTGTTTATATAAAAAGAGACAGTGTGAGATAGTTATAGACATGTAGCTCGTATACACGCATATATATACACACACACACACACACACACACACACACACATATATATATATATATATATATATATATATATATATATATATATATATATATATATGCATATAATATATATATATATATCTATGTATGTATCTATGAATGCATATAAGTACGTTATCAGACTTTATGCAAAACTTATTGAAGCAAAATTTTAAATAGAAATGTTATCATAGTAGTAAGCGGTAAGTTAACAACAGTACTTACAACCACAATAATAGAAGTTTAAACGGTTGAATTTCAACAGATGTAATGCACAGAACAGTAAAGATCTGAAGTAGCATCATATGATTGAAAACATAACAGTATGTGTGTGTGTGTGTGTGTGTGTGTGTGTGTGTGTGTGTGTGTGTGTGTGCGCGCGTGTGTGTGTGCTTGTGTGTGTATGCGTGTCTTTTATCTTTGAATTTTTACTTGTTTCAGTCATTAGACTGCGGCCATGCTGGAGTATTGCCTTGAGGAATGTTAGTCGAATGAATCGACTCAGGCAATTAATAATTTCAAGCCTGGTAACTTATTCTATCGGTCTGTTTTGCCGAACTGCCGTGTTACAGGGACATAAACACACCAGAACCGGTTGTCAAGCGGTGGTGGAGGACAAAATAGACACAAAGACACACACCCCCAACGCGCGCGCGCGCACACACACACACATATATACACACAAACGCGCGCGCGTGCGCAGGCATGCATTTCTTTCAGTTTCCGTCTTCCAAATCCACTCACAAGGCTTTGGTCGGCCTGATGCTATAATAGAAAACACTTGCCCGAGATGCCATAGAATGAGACTGAACCTGGAACCATGTGGTTTGGAAGCAGAGAAACAAATATGGAAGACAATTCCGGATGGTTGCAAATAAACCGCGAAGAATATATAAAATAATATATATATATATATATATATATATATATATATATATATATATATATATATATATATATATATATATATATATATATATATATATATATATATATATATATATATATATATATATATATATATATATATATATATATATATATATATATATATATATATATATATATATATATATATATATATAGGAGAGTATTGTAGTTCGCTTGAAACATTGTGTATTGTTTGTAAAGAATAAAAAGTTTTGAACGGTACAACAATGCACTATAATATAAAAAATGGACTATATATTTGTTGTAATTTGGTTATCTATTGTCCGATGATATTCCGGAATACACATCCTTCTTTGGATCTTCTTAGATGGAGTCTATGCTATAAACTGTTTACTAACGGCTTTTTTCTTTTTTTTTCCCAGAAGTGACGTAATGGTGGTCTCACGAAGCTCCTTCCGGAATTCCTCATGAGAAGTGTGTAGCTCATGTATTGTTTATAACAAAAAAAAAAATGAGAAGCTGCACGTATAACACATAACTTAGAAGCAGCGCTACAGATATACCAACAGCCACGAGATTGAAACATAGCCGACCTCACACACTTCTCATGAGGAATTCTGGAAGGAGCTTCGTGAGACCACTACTACGTCACTTAAGGGAAAAAAGAAAAGCCGTTAGTAAACAGTTTATAGCATAGCCTCCATCTAAGAAGATCTGAAGAAGGAATTGTTTTCTGAAATATCATCGGACTATAGATAACTGTTGTTGTTGGCACTCCGTCGCTTACGACGTCGAGGGTTTCAGTTGATCCGATCAACGGAACAGCCTGCTCGTGAAATTAACGTGCAAGTGGCTGAGCACTCCACAGACACGTGTAGCCTTAACGTAGTTCTCGGGGATATTCTACGTGACACAGTGTGACAAGGCTGACCCTTAGAACCACAGGCACAACAGAAACAGGAAGAAAGAGTGAGAGAAAGTTGTGGTGAAAGAGTACAGCAGGGTTCGCCACTATCTCCTGCCTCGTGGAGCTTTAGGTGTTTTCGCTCAATAAACACTCACAACGCCCGGTCTGGGAATCGAAACCGCGATCCTATGATCGCGAGTCCGCTGCCCTAACCACTGGGCCATTGCGGCGCCCCCTGTAGATAACTAAATTACAGCAAATATATAGTCCATTTTTTTATATTATAGTGCATTGTTGTACTGTTCAAAACTTTTTATTCTTTAATATATATTAGCATAGAAATATTGAATTGTTTAGAAGGGAAATGCGCCATCCGAATGATAGATAGTAAGTGGTTATCGCACCTATTTAAACCGTTAAATATGCAAATAAAAGTACAATAATATTGTAATGTTGGTTTGTCCAACTGAGAAAGCATAGCTTACTCTCTTGAAATCTCACAAACTAATATTTGTTTGTTAGCATAACGAAACTGGATTGTATTTAAAAGAATATCAAGAGAGATATTAACAAATTTTATGACTAGAATGTCGTAAAAGTGATGTTAAGTGGTGTCATACATCTAGGATTTGGCAATATAGTTTTGACGTAACAAGTCGGCAGAATCGTTAGAATGTGGGAGAAATTGTTAGCGGCGTTTCGTTCGTCTTTACGTTCTTAGTTCAAATTGTACCGAGGTCCGCTTTTCCTTTCATCCTTTCAGGGTCGATGAAATAAGTACCAGTTGAGTATTGGTGGTCGATGTAATCGACTTGACCCCCACCCGCCCCCGCCCCCACCCGAAATTGGTGGCTTTGTGCTAACATTTTAAGTCAATATAATCTCGTAAGAAATATTATCGTGTGGTAGATATGTTATATCATTTCATTCTAAGAAACGCGAGCTGCAAAATTTTGGCAGATAGTTAACACATGATCACTGAAAAAATATGTTACGCCAAGCGTTTTGAGGAGGTTTGGTCACGTAGCACGTGAACAGCAAATCCGTTGATATATTCACTTACCCAATGAATTTCTACAGACATATATAATGAGAAGATTTGACTCGTGACATAGCATATTCTAAATGTATATATACATTTAGAATATATATATATATATATATATATATATATATATATATATATACATATATGTACTTTATTTAAAAACAGCAGAAATATAACAAAAGACTGTTACTCTGAGTTTCACGTTCCCGTTCATCGGACAGTTTTTTCCACCTCGTTGCACATTTTATGTGCTTACTCCGGTATATATAAAAACAAATAGTAAATGAGTATATGCATATATATGTACAGGTATGTGCGTACCGACATCCACCTGTATGTATAGGTGCATATCTGAGTACAGGACATCGCAAACAAAACGTAGACGAGGAAACACACAAGCCACATAGAGAACATTCTACTTCATCAGCTACCCTCGTTTTAACACCGGCGTTTCGAAGAGCTGGGCAGGACGTATGTATATATATATATATATTGATTTCAATTTTGGGGCTAGTAATCTCGGGCGAGAGGGTAAGTCCATTACACCGATCTTAATTTATCGATCGCTAAAGGATAAAGGATAAAGTCCACCTCGGCGGAATTTGAACTCACAATATCAACCATTGAAATACCGCTAAGTATTTTGTCCGGCGTGCTAACGATTCTACCAGCTGGGTGACTTAGAACGAGGGATAGATTTTGTTATATATAATATATATCTATATGAGTGTGCGTAAGTATGTGTTATGTGTATCTGTGTATAGTGTACGTGGCCTGATCAATAAGTATCGGGACTGCTGCCCTAGTAACGAAGCTAAAGCACGCAGAGTGAAGCCGCTTGCACAGATTGGCTTTCAACTCTATTGTGCTTGCATAGTAAGTTTTAACGTTCTAGTCCACTTCCATTGTTTACAGCAGTGCTTGGAAGTAACGTGTGTAGTGTGTGTTCGTCGCATTGACCATGACAGAAAGTGGAGCAGAAGCGGCGAGCTGGCAGAAACGTTAGCGCGCTGGGCAAAAAGCTTAGCAGTATTTCGTCTGCCGTTACATACTGAGTTCAAATTCTGCTGAGGTCGACTTTGCCTTTCATCCTTTCGGGGTCGATAAATTAAGCACCAGTTACGCACTGGGTCGATATAATCGATTTAATCCCTTTGTCTATCCTTGTTTTTCCCCTCTATGTTCAGCCCCTTGTGGGCAGTGAAGAAATAAGAAAGTCGAGCAGAGAATCTGAATCTAATTTTGCCAAATGCTTGCTCAGAGTCCTATGTAAAGTTTCAGAGCGTTTGCATTGTTCTCGACACAATCAAGGCAATTTTGTGCCACGGAAACTCGAGTGTCTTTTTAGTCAGCTTAAAGCAGTTTTGGCACACACGCATCTCATACTCAAATCTTCAGTGATAATAGGCTGAACTGAACTGTAACTAACTTGCACACTTTCTGATAACTTACGGTAGATGATTCGACAATTTCCTCTCACAGCAGCATACACATCTGCAATGTTTTCCTCAGTTCTATTAGTTGCGGGATTCCCAAAACGCTCGTCACTATCGACATTTCTTCGGCTATCTTAGAAACGTCTGAACCTCTCGTATGTTTGTGGGCAGCTCATACACTCCTCTCCATGCACTTTCTGCAACTTCACGTAGGCTTCTAATCAGGTATCGCCATGACAACTTTCTCTGTCATGGTCAATGAGACGATCACACGTTACACACGTTACTTCGAAGCACTGCTGTAAACAGCGGAAGTAAGTTAGAACGTCAAAACTTAGTGCACATACACAGCAGAGGTCAGAGTGAATCTGTGCCAAGCGGGTTTTTCTCTGCGTATTTTAGCTTCGTTACTATAGCAACAATCCGGATACTTATTGATCAGATTTTGTATATATTCGTATATGATATGTACGTGGTCTTATCAATCAGTACCTGGACTGTTGCCCTAGTAACGAAGCTAAAGCATGCAGAGTAAATCCCTTTGGCACAGATTAACCTTCATCTCTGCTGGGCATGCACATTAAGTTTTAACGTTCTAACTCACTTGGGTCTTTTGGGTGCTTGGATAAGATGCGGATGTTAAGTTGAGCCAAGTTGCCTCCATGCTGGTCTTTGGCATGTTGATAGAGTATGGAGGACTGTTTTTTGTCGTCATATTGTCTCATATGTTCGTTTAGTCTTTCTGCAATGCTCCTAGATGTTTCTCTTGTGTATGTCATATTCAGGTCTTTACAAGCACCTTCCAACTCTAAGACAAATACGGGAGTATGTCCTTATACATGAAACTTCCCAAATACTAAATAGGAAATATACATAGATATCATACCCACATTTTACACAGGTAAAGTAGAACAGTTAATGAGGTTTTATGCAGATAGATGTATGTATGTCTGTGTGTGTGGGTGTGTGTGTGCATGCACATGTATGTATATGTAAACCAACAGGTCTACATACAGACGGGTAGGTACATAGGGTATATGAACAGACAACCACATACGCAAATAGAGACTGAAACACATGAACACATATACACACACACTTTCCCACACATATGGAGATGTGCACCCATACATACAAACATGGTACATAGCAGCAAAACACACACACACACACTCAGACATGCACACAAGGAGACAGAGGTACATACATACAAATACACACATGCACACACATACATAAAAAACACACACACACAGAGGAATATGCAGAATACATACATACATACATGCAAACACACACACATACATACATATATACATACACACACATACATACATATATACATATGCACACACACAGACATACATACACATATTCACACATACATGCATGCATACATACACACACACTAAGACACACACATGCGCAAAAACAAACAAAAGCAAAAACAGAACGCAGCGTAAATAACGGACAGTCAAGACTATTGATAAGGTTGGAAGACGCAACGAAAATTTTAGGAAAATAAAAAGAAAACTAAGTGGAAATTTTACCGGTGAGTGTGTTAAATTTTGAGGCACAATAAGAAAATGACTCTCCCCAGACACAACAGTAATATAAATATATATATATATATATATATATATATATATATATATATATATATATATATATATATATATATATGTATGTGTGTGTGTGTGTGTGTGTGTGTGTGTGTGTGTGTGTGTGTGTGTGTGTGTGTGTGTGTGTGTGTGTGTGTGTGTAAATATATAAATATAAAAAGATAAAGAGAGCAATGGTAAGGTTGGAAAAGTATTTTATGGATAGAGTCTTACAGGTGTTTCTGGGAAGATCCAGTACTTCCCTTCATCGGATACAGAAAAAATAAAGTAATCTATTATTATATCCATAGGCGGATATTTTTAGTATGAAGTGGTAAAGAGTGTGATGCGCTGAAAAAAGAGAGAACAGTACTTGAAGTGTAGTTTCATTCCAGTAGTAAATATCCGTGTAGAAATCCGTGTAAAGTAATCCTTGTGGGGATAATCCGGAAATAGATGCTGGAGTGGTTGGTTAAATCCAATACCCTCCTCAACCTTATATATATATATATATATATATATGTATACATACATCTATATATATATATGTATATATGTATATATATATATATATATATATATATATATATATATATATATATATATATATATATATATAGTAGGGATTGATGCAATCACCTTTTTCCCTCATTTATACCCTATTTTCTTTCACTCGCGCATAAAACAGACTTGGACTTGTGGCAATAAATCAACATATAAGAAGGGATTTTGTTATAAGCCAAGTCATGTCTGAAGACGCAGATCCATGTACCTAGGGCATTGACGAAGGTAACTTCCACTTTTTCAGACCGTAGATTGTAATTTAAGACCGATTTGGTGTCAGCTTCTAGAGTGGTCGAACGAGTGCGTAGGGCTTCTTGGTGACATTGAGGGATATATAATGTCTCTCTTTAAGACGATAATTCAGTAAAAGCGATGACAGTCCCCCAAAAGAAATCAGATTTTCATCTGTCATTTTAATATATCCCCGTGAGTTACATCCATTCAGATAAACATGAAATATCATTAGAAGTGAGAGTTTGCTGAAGACGAAAATATGTGAATACATCTTGAAAAAATTATACTAAAATCTTGAAAGTAGCTGGCAGTTACCAAGTTCCATATTTGTATACGCAGTTGATATATGCACAGAAATTACACCCCCCACACACATACAGCTCACACAGAACACGTATACACAGAAAAAATCAACTACCAGAAAAATAGTGATAAAACGAAATGCCAATGGAAATATCATTTAAAAGAACATTGCCGACTTTCTTGATAGGGAAAACCTTCGGTGTTGAATTCTTCAGATGTTTTGTGGAAAGGTTAAAATTTTCTAAGTAAATAGTTGGCTTCTTAAACTGTCTGTCTGTCTGTCTGTCTATTTCTCTATCTATTGATTATCTATCTATCTATCTATCTATCTATCTATCTATCTATCTATCTATCTATCTATCTATCTATCTATCTGTCTATCTATCTATCTATCTATCTATCATCTATATATATATATATATATATATATATATATATATATATATATCAGCTATCTATCATCTGTCATCTATTTATCTATCTATCTATCTATCTATCTACCTATCTATCTATCTATCTATCTATCTATCTATCTATCTATCTATCTATCTATCTAGGCCAATGAGATACTTTGCATCTCCCCAAACATGGCTTTCTGTGCAGATCACTGGTTCCTTAACTTCTTAGGCCTTCGAGAAGACGCTTGAAGCCATTCGGTGGACTAAACCTTTGTTTCCGAATCAAAGATACGATTATGTTTCATTATCTGCACCGCTAACCGCTTCCAGTAGATTAGAGGAGACTTGCGCGTTGCTCTTCTTCAAACCAGTTATCAGTTCCCGTACTATTCCGTTTCGCAATGTCTATGATATCCATCCCCGTGAATCAGTTTGTCCACTCTTTGGCAATTCGTGTCAGTGGTTGCAGCTGATTGTCTCCCACTCCGTGGTTTGCTTCAGTGCTAGCTTCACGTTTTGAAACTTCATCCATTTGTGTACATTGCTTTTGTCACTGGTGTATTTTTATCTTTTCTGTAAACAATGTATAGCCTCCTGTAAATGTCGGACAGACTGCACCTCTCTTCATCAAGACATCAAATGAGAAAATGTTACATAGGAGGTACTAGTCTACTAGTACGTGCAATTTTAACGATCTTAGTCATTTAACTCTTTTTTTTCTTACTAGCAACAGCAGAGAACATTGAATTCAGCCAACCATTAAAACAGCAACATAATCATACTTTATACACGAAGAAGATATTATTTGAAGTTATATACACCCTTTTCCACTACCTTCACGCTCAAGATCGGACTAATCTGTGTGGATAGACCAAACCACACACATATAAAACTGTATGCACACTTACATGCATATAAAATTTTAATATGTCTTTATTGAGGAAGATTTTGTGCAAGAGATGAAGTTCTCTTTTCATGTATTGCGCAATTATCTGAAACAAATGAATTTAATGCATTGAAAAATTTGGTTTGACTCACACACACACACGCACACACACACACACGCACACACACACTTACATACAGATAGATAGATAGATAGATAGATAGATAGATAGATAGAGATAGAGAGAGAGAGAGAGAGAGAGAGAGAGAGAGAGAGAGAGAGATGGATAGATAGACATACATACATATATAAATATATATATATATATATAATATATATATATAGAGAGAGAGAGAAAGCGAGAGGGAGGGTGAGCGAGAGTGAGGGAGAGAGAGAGAAAGAGATGATAAAAATGAATGAACTGAAGGCATACGTGCACATGAACTACCTTGCAATGACTCCGCAGGGGTGAAAGCAAAAATTTCTCTCGGGTGGAGTGAAATGTCAACATAATAAGCTAGAGTAAATACCACAAGGTCTTTTGTCCCGTTCGCTAATGTTTCTGCCAAATATATGGAATATATTATGCAAATAGAAGCATACATATTAAAATAAAATGCATATATTCTATTACCCGGGAGATGATGTGCATACATGTTGAAATAAAATACTTATATTTTATTACCCATAAGAAAATTTGTTACTTTTAGGTCAATGTATTTGTGCCAATATCATCGCATCGTCAGAAGCGCAAGAGTGATAGCTCTAAGACAAAACACAAGGATATCGTAAACAAATTCGGAATGTTCTAGCAATCGAGCAAAATCCAAGTGTTTTACAATTTCTGGTGTATTGTATTTTATTTTACTCTCTTGTCTTGATTGATTTTTCAGTTCATTCTGTTTACATTCTATATTCTAAGGTCTTTTGAGAGCATTTCGTAAACGTTTTAAGGAAATAAATTCTCAATCTCCAAATATTCAGCAAATACTAGCAGATATATAAATGATGCTGTGATTTAAATTTTATATCCGAAACTGTAGAACAGTTGTTTGTAGGAAATTTACCTCTTGAGAACCTATGCTAGAAAATTACAATTCGATTTTATTTATAATAAACTCGATATTTTTCTATACGTCAACCACAAATGTATGTAAACCAGTTTATTTCGAACGGTTATCTTTCATTAGTCTGATGATGACGAGAACGCAAGACTTTATAATTTTACGTTTTTAGCCCAAAGAAGCATAGCACGTTCATGGTAATGAGCGCACACCGCCCACGCAAGTGTGTGCATGTATGTGCGCGTGCGTTTGCGAGTGGATGTGTTATAATTGTGATTTTAGAATACACGTCATGTAAACCACTTGTTCAGAACTGATTATTATTGTTGTTGTTGTTACTTTATAAGTTGATTTAGAGAACACTTTGTGTAATAATCCTCTGTAAGATTCACTGACGCTTTCGTACGGAATGAAGAACATAACCCGTTTATCTTTGTTATTCAATCATTGCAGGTACGTGCGTGTGTATGTGTGTGTATGTTTGTGTGTGCGTGCGTGTGTGTGTGTGTGTGTGTGTGTACATATATATTCATACATGCACATATATAGATATATATAAAGTGTCTTGCCCAAGAACAGAACACACAGTCTGGTCCAGGAATCGAACTCACTACCTCATGATTGTGAGCCCGACGCGTTAACCATTGAGCCATGAGGTTATTACCCAAGTAATAATGAATCGCGGATTCTTTCGTTTGTATACTCGGATTTACATCCGTACATTCACATTCGCATATTTAATGTGTGTGAACGCGTATGTGCACGTGCGTGTATCTTAGTTTAGGGCACTTTATGTCTCATTACTCATACCAATCATTTCCAGAAGTAACTCTCCAACGAGAGATTTGTTGGCGATGGGAGCTCTGGTACGTTAATTATTGCTGACTAGTGTACTTCCGACCAAAGATTCAAGTCCTCTTCACTAAGACCGTATAGTTATTTTATAAAAGTATTTACAAACATATGGCTA
>NC_142930.1:55830253-55845253 GCF_046866305.1 Octopus bimaculoides | reverse complement strand
GCGGCCGCCATATCGCATTCACATCTTATCCAACAGACTTCAAAAAGAAATTAAATTCATTGAATACTGTAGACCAGTGGTTCCCAAAATGGGCGGTATTTCTCCCTTTTGGGCGGTGGAAAGTTCCAAAAGGCCTTTGAAGAAAAGTGGGGCGTTAATGGGGTAGCGATTCATATAAAAAGCGAGGTGATAATGGGATAGCGATTCTTGTAAAAAACAACAAAATAATGAGTTCATTAGGTTAAGTTTTATTTGTGAAATACAGTTGCTTTGAATTTGCTTCAGAAAGAGGTCCATGATGTGATGGTTAGTTGGAGTGGGGACGCTAGGAATGTGACCTGGGTGTCAAGGGAGCGGCAGCCCGGAAAAGTTTGGGAACCGCTGATGTAGACCTACACATGTATCTGGACGACAGAAATGGGACGGAAAAAGATGGAATGGCCATGTTGGGATAAATTTGATCAAACCTCTGGACCTCAATTAACAACAGCAATAACCTGAAATATTTCAAGCCAGAATGAGAGCCTGGTGGAAGGAAAAATCCCATTGTAACTGTTGAGGAACTAGCACAGAATCTTGCATTTGGTCATTCAACCATTAATAGACACCTTGCGTGCCATAGAAAAACTCAGTAACTTGGGTCAATGGGTTCCTCACAAACTTTCCTTGTTCTGAACCGAATAGTGACTGGTGATGAGAAATGGGTTTCTATAAAAATATCAAGCGCCAAAGAAAGTGGGTTGGGAAAGAAGAAAGAAGATCTTTACCCACGTAAGGTGTTATCTGTTTGGTGGAATATGTATGGTTTAGTCCACTTTGAACATTTAAACCCAAACCAAACGATAACAAAGGAGATCTGCTGTGAACAGCTTGAGCGGCTTAAGTCAGCGCTAGAACAAAACAACTATCTTTGGTTTCAAGACGAAAGGTGATCTTCCATTTGGGATAATGCTCGGCTACATACAGCGAGAATGACATTCCAAAGGCTGGAGCAGTTTTAATGGGAAACAGTTCCCTCCCCCACCATATTTCACAGACATTTCCCTATCTGACTATCATTTATTCTGCTATCTTCAAAATCATTTGGACAGAAAAAATATGAATTCTGTAGATGAGGTCAGAACAGTAATGGAGGAGTATTTTTCGCCACGGACAAGTGAAATTTGGAAGAGGCGCCTTGCAAGTCTACTAGGTAGATAGAAGAGCATTGTAGAGAATGAAGGAGAGTATATTTTAGATTAGAAAAAGAACTTTGTTTATCTAAAATTTGAAAAATAAAAGAAGTATAAAAAAACCGCTTTATTTATGGGATGACCCAATAACTATCAAAGTCCTGTCGCAGCAGCTTTTACGTTCAAAAATTGTTTATGGTGGACTTCTATGTCCTTGATCTTCCACGCGGAATTCGTGAAATTCAACCAGGAAGAAATTGGAGATTTGTTTTCATTTATAATTGCTTTTGTTAAGTATAATTGTTTATTGATTACTAGAATAATTATTTTTGTATGTCAGAAAATTCTTAAAGTAGAAAATTCGAACTGTTAACAATGATTAGTAACTACAAGAACGATAAATTAATTGTAATGAATTAATATGTGCCCGATTGTACATGCATGTACGCATACAATCTTACACATGCATACCTTCATAGATACAAACATACATACATACATACATACATACGCACATACGTACGCAAATGTAAATACCTGTGATATACCTTCGTTAAGGAGTTATTGTGCGAATAATGACAAAGGACTGGGCTATCGAAAACAGAAATCTGTTATGCACACACTCAATGATAATAATAATGTTGATGATGATGATGATGATGATGATGATGATGATGATGATGATGATGATGATGATGATGATGATCAACTATACATCAGATATGTATTAATACTCATAGTTTTGTAGCAACATATATTTCAGGTGTCGGTGGTTGTAATATATATTCAATAAAGCAAAGATTTCTTGAAAGCTGGCTATATACAGAGGCAGATAACGAAAAATTACATTTTTATTCTCCATTTGAGTTTTTGTTTTCCTTTTTAGAATAATAGGTTTAAATTTTTCTTTCCATTCTTTATCGAGAGTTGTCTGTTCATCGAATGCTACCATATATGTGTTGCATCATATTTCATTTTGATGCTAAGTCACAATAATGTAGCAGCAGCAGTGGCAGGAGAAGCAGAAGCAGCAGAAGCAGCAGAAGCAGCAGAAGCAGCAGCTGCAGCAGCTGCAGCAGCAGCAGCAGTAGTAGTAGTAGTAGTAATAGTAGTAGCAGCAGCAGTAGTAGTAGAAATTAAAATACTGTAAACCATTTAACCATCGCTAGATACTGTCTGTTCTACTATTACAACAATGTAAATATTGATTTCTTTAATTGATATGACGCTACTAGCGACTAGCCGAATAATATGGTATATTACGACGTTAGTGTATTACTGGTACTCAGTGATGCTCTTGGCGAATGAAATTTGAAATTAAACATGCCTTTATTAAATGCATTAGGCATGTAGTCATGTGCGATACTGTATTTATGCCACACTTCTCAGCCTGGAAATCCCAATCTACGATTTAGTGTCACGTAGCAAATATATATATATATATATATATATATATATACATATATAATCAAAATAGTAGGGTAAAAAATTGGATATTAATTAATATCAATTTAATACCAGGGAACTAGCACATTAAAAGAATCAGGAGATTCAGAAAAATTATCTGAGATCTCAAAGGATTATTGTATATGTATATATAAAAGGTCTCTGATATATATATATATATATATATATATATACACACTCATATACACACACACACACACACATATATATATATATATATATATATATGTATTTATGTATATTTATGTACATGTATGTATGTGTAAAAGTGTGTGTATCTGTATGCATTTATATTGATAACTTAACCTTATGAACTTTCTACACCCAAGTACCTTAATCTTATCTACCAAATACTTCAGTTCACTGAAGGGATGGAAGTAAAGTGGGATACTATGAGCTCTTGGCTAAAACACCTGTAATAAACTATTCTATCTTCTATGTTCTACGTTATATATTCTAATAATTACTGGTATTTTTATATATGTGAAGCGTAATATGTTATACATGTATTGTTATAATTGTTTTTGTTTTTGATAAATAAATAAACATAATATAATGTCTAAAAGTTGATGAATACCACCTCTTGGTCCCCTCCATTTTCTTATTGCCGTATATATATATATATATATATATATATATATATATATATTGAGTTAGAAAACAGAGTGATCTAATGGATACAAATTAATTTACTAATTAATCAACATATTAACCAACAATTGTTTCATTTCTCAAATAAGATTAATATTACAAAACATATATACTCTTATACTTGTTTCCGTTATTTGACTGTGGCCATGCTGGAGCACCGCCTTTAGTCGAGCAAATCGACCCCAGGATTTATTCTTTGTAAGCCCATTCCTTATTCTATCGGTCACTTTTGCCGAACCGCAAAGTTAAGGAGAAGTAAACACTCCAGCATCGGTTGTCAAGCGATGTTGGGGGGACAAACACAGACACACAAACATATACACACACACACAGACACACATACATACATACATACATACATACATATATATATATATATATATATATATATATATATATATATATATATATATATATATATATATATATATATATACATGTATACGACGGGCTTCTCTCAGTTTCAGCGCAAGCGCCTCGAGCACGGCTACTAGTTTTAAACTTTCAAATATTTTACCAACAGTGTGGTTTATTCTATCAGACTAAGGAATAAGTTAGACAAAGCAAGATTGGCTTAGTCTGACTTTCTCCTTGCACTCATTTTCTCTCTCCCTCCCACCGCCACTTTTGCACCTTGTTACTGCTCCAGTTCTTCCAGTTGGGCTATTCTCTCGTTCCTTCGTAACAAGAAATTTGTTTTAATGACAGGCCTCAATTTCTCTCTTTGTTATTCAGGTAGAATTTTAACAGAAGTCTTAATTTCTATACTCATTAATGCTAGTAACACCATCATTGACCATTAAGAACATTGTACACGCAAACGGATTTATACTTTACACTTATGGCTACACCGGTGACTAATGAGGCTAGGTGAAGGTAGAGAGACAAACAGGCAAAAGCTATAAATGTGGTCGAGAGAGAATGCAAATTATACACTGAATAATACAAATTATACTTAATGCTTCTGATTCTTTATTCTCATATCGATTATCAACATTATGTTCTGAAGACACGACAGCTTTGGTTCTTATTAAATATATCTATGAGCTATCGGTAGAGACAGTATGCTCTCTCTCTCTCTCTCTCTCTCTCTCTCTCTCTCTCTCTCTCTCTATTAGTAAGAGCATCAAACCCTCTATGAAACCGAACTTCTCTGCCTGAAAATCTCTGAAGCATACACTGAATAATACTTTTTACAGAATACACTATCCCTGGGAAAACTGGGCTATTGTAGACTCGATATGTTTGAAAATAGATTGGTTGGAGTCAACCTTAGGCTAATCAATTTTAGTAGTGATAAACTTACGTTTCATAATCATTTAGCCTTATAAGTATGTTTAGATGAAACGTTGTATAAAGCATTTACATAGCCCAATAGAAAGTCCTCTACATTGTTTCTCAGATTGCTAGTTTATCAGCGTTATCACATTGAGATCGTAGATGTCTGTTTTAAAGAAGTTGGATTTTGGATAATGCTGTTCGAATTAACTATAAACGAGAGGAAAAATGTCTCGGATGTTAGAGCTGGTTATGTATATTCATGATCAGACACGATCTCGGAGCTGTACATATATAGGTGTTACGATTAATCCATATAGATGTGTAGAATGAAAAATCTTATGAAGGTGGTTCTGTTAAGAGTAACGTTTTTTTCTTTTTTTTTCTTGCTTATCTCTTTATATGAATATCAGAAAGGAGATTAGTCAATGTTAATTGTTTCTAAAAGAGCCAAAAGGACATAAAGTTGCAAAAAGGTAGTTGACTAATGCGATACGAGTTTTTGACTAGTGCTTTATTATTACTATTATTATTTTTTCTTTGACCCGGGAAAAATAAAAAGTAAAGTTCATCTCGGTACGATTTGAATTCACAATGTAAATAGCCTGAACAAATGCCGTGAAGTATTTTTTCTAACGCACTAACGATTCTGCAAATCCACCATCTTGATTAGACAATGATAAGGATATTTCAAATATATTGTTGTAGAAATGTATAGGTTGGCAAATTACTGTCAGAGAAGACGTTGTCTTATTTTTTTCTCTCGCACTTTCTTTCCTATAAGTCTATGCCAACACTTTCTTACTTTTATAAAATCGAAATTATCTGATATTGATGTCTTTGTATTTCCTGCTGCAGTTTTTTTTTTTTGCAGAGGCCCACGCAATGCCATAAGTGCAAAACTGCACATTTTCAAATATGCGTACGCGTTCATATATACATACATACACATATACACACATATCTACCGTAGATATTAGATATTTCTATGTAGCCAGAAATTATGATTCAACGTTTCAATATATTAGCTAATCAATAGCTCTAAGCATAAATTTTCATTTCAATAGAGCACTCTCACTGATTTGTTTATGTATAATGAAATCATTCTCAGGATAACTGTGACATATGTGTTCACTTATATATCACTTTATTCACAATACAGGTTCTCGATTGGCATTTAGTAGTTCGAGCATTTTAGCAATTGTTTTAGCTGTGCATGCAGCTCATAGGCACGTATTTCATTTGTTCCGGCTTTTTTGTTTAATATCGACAATTTTTTTGTTGTATAGAAGCAGCTCTACATAAATTACGGAGTTATTTACTCTTGTTTTAAAAAAGTTCTCGATGAGGTATCTGCATTCGGCGACTCGGTATGGACAGTAGATATTGTTTCCATATCGCTAGGTGTTTTCGAATATCTCTCTGTTTATATATATATATACATAGATTTATAAAATATTATACACACACACACACACACACACACACACACACACACACACAGACACACACACACACACACACATACATATATATATATATATATATATATATAGAGAGAGAGAGAGAGAGAGAGAGAGAGAGAGATACATAGATAGATATAGATAGATAGATAGATAGATAGATAGATTTAGAAAATATTAGCTTTTATTAAAACTAAAGATTTTATTACAAGTTATTACTTCTATTTGTTATTAATTGTTACTTCTATTAAAGATGAAAAAATAACTTAAAATATTTTTTGCACTTTAAAAAAAATCAGTTTTTTTTTTTTTTAAATTAATAATTAGAAATTTGAATAATAGTAGTACATAATTAGCTAGTACAATAACTAGAATAATGCAAAAATTAGTTATATATTACAGTAAAATCTACGTATAACAAAAAATTCACAGTAAAATTTGCTTTAGTTATTGTTTAAGTTATTGCCAAGTCTTCACATTTTTAGTCTTGACTCATTACCTATTTTTTACATAATGAATTTGCCTACCATATATATTATTCTACTTTTTATAAAACTTTAGCTATATTGGTACATCTGGTTCTCATTATTTAAGTATTCTAGTGTGTCAATATTTTAACAAAATGATGGTACATTTGTTAATTATAATGTTACTTCGTAAATTAAAATCAAATAATTTTTTACATTCTAATCTTATCCTACTCTTCAGTAAAGATTTTCTTGTTTTATCCTTTACCAGATGTAATAAGCTGCCCTGAGAATATTATTTCTCTTGCTCGCATTTTTCCATGTAATCCATGTTTTTTCCAGGCTATGTTATTACACTAATAAATAATGTGTCAACTGTGTCAATTAGCGGTGTCGTTGATATTTTTTTCCTTACATCAATGACGCCGGTGACATCTATTAAAAGTCCACTTATAGAACTATATTCATAAATAAAGTATAGAACTATATTATCACCCTCAAATTTGTGAAACAAACAACACTTTCTTTTATTCTTTTATTTGTTTCAATCATTTGCACCTCCATTTTAGTCGAGCAAATCGACCCCCAGGACTTATTTTTTGTAAGCCTAGTACTTAGCCTATCGGTCTATTCTGCCGAACCGCTAATTTACGGGGACGTAAACGCACCAACATCAGTTGTCAAGTGATGGTGAGGGGACAAACACAGACACACAAATATATATATATATATATGTGTGTGTGTGTGTGTGTGTGTGTGTGTGTGTGTGTGTGTGTGTGTGTGTATACGACGGGCTTCATTTAGTTCAGTTTTCGCCTACCAAATCCACTCACAAGCCTTTCGTGTAGCCGAGGCTATAGTAGAAGACACTTGCTCAAGGTGCCACACAGTGGGACTGAACTCCTAACTTCATTGCATGAATCTAAAAACTTGATTGCATGAGATTGATACCATGAAATTCCTCGAATTGAGCTCTATTATTTAAGCTTAATTAAAATATAGTTTGTTTTGAAATGAAAAAGTTAATTATGCTTAAATCTAATTTTTCGCCTTACATTTTTCATGACTTTTTGCCTCATGATATTTTATCCAAACTTTTGTTGCATAGGAACAAAACTATGAAATTCTTTATGCTTTCTTCTATCATTGAAACTAAAATAAATATATTTTGCTTTTAAAATAAAAAAAAAAGTTATTAAGATTTAAACTTGATTGGTGGCGTTACTTACTCTCCTATAACGATGGTACAAATTTTGATGTAAACTGTTTTCTATTGGATCAAGTCTCAATCTTTTTATGCCAAAATGTAGCTAGGGACCAGTCCTCTTCAAAAATGTTAAGTTTTTAATTTGGTGAAGAACTGAATTAGCGACAAGCTCTGAAAGGTTTTGCGTGTAAGTAAATTGTGGCCTTAAGAATATTATTCAACTGATATGTGTGTGTGCGTGTATTTCTCCAAGTAGCCGACACGTATGTGAAGGCGCATGGCTCAGTAGTTAGAGGGTCATGCTCACAATTATGATGTAGCGAGTTCGAGTCCCGAACGGGACTGTGTGTTGTGTTCTTGAGCAAGACACTTTATTTCACAGCGTTCCAGTTCAGTCAGCTATAAAAATGTGTTGCAACGTCACTAACGCCAAGCTGTATCGGCTTTTGTCTTTCCCTTGGATAACATCAGTAAGGTAGTGAAGGGAGACTGCATGAGCAACTACTGGTCTTCCATAAACAACGTTGCCTGGATTTGTGCTTCGTGGAGGGCGACTTTCAAAGCGCAATCCTATGGTCATTAATGACCGAAGGTGGTCTTTACTCTTATAATATATATATATATATATATATATATATATATAATGTTGTATTTCGGGTTGACCGGATTTTTTTGCCAAATAAACACACGCACTATATATTTGTTCTTCTCGTTTATTACTCCTTTATTACTGTCCTTATTTTTTTTTTTTTAACTCATGTCCATTGTCCGAAAATCTTTCGTCACGCATTTGTGACCTCTTCAGAGACACTTTTTGTTTTCGTGTGTTCTCTTGCACCATTTACTCCACATACTCCGTTCTAAGAGATGGAGTAAGTGAAACAAGAACACACACGAAAATGAAAAGCGTCGCAGAATAGTAATAAGCTTAAGAAGTTAGATCCTATATATAATGTAAGTGTATCTAGGTAGTAACTTCTAGATATTAATGAAAATGTGATATAGTACAAAATAAATAAAGTAAATAAAAATAAATATCTATAGCTCACCACCTAGATACACGTACATTATATATAGGATCTAACTTCTTAAACTTATTACTATTTTGTATGCATCCTTCCAAGAAAAATGTTAACCTTAGTTCTATAAGCTTATAATAACCCTGAAAATTTCTGCCCATATAGTTAAAAACGATACCATTCTTAGCTTATAACCAAATGCTTAGAATTGCATATCAACTAGGGGCTAGAACTGAAACATATGTGTAGGTTTTTATCTCATCTCCCATTTTCTTTTTGAGCTGTACAACTTTTAATTAATTGGTATTGTTCTTTTTAAAATTTCAACATTTTTATACCGTAGAAATTAATTATTCATACATCCATCTTTCTCCATTTTCTTTCTTTCAATATTGATAATATTTATTACAGCAATAATTCCTAACATATCGCAGAGACCTTCTCATTATATGATAGTGATTAACCAGTGAAAGTTTTGGGATTATATAATCCCTAATGTGAATCAAACATTCTCGAATTGACTATGTGTGTATGTATGTATGTATATATATATATATATATATATATATATATATATATATATATATATATATATATATATCTTTGGAGAGATATTCTTATTAGTGAAGCTGCTGACCTCTGTGACGGTACATGCTTTTTCTTCTCTGTCCCTAACAATATTTGGTCTAAAATGTAATGGCAAAGTCACCTTCTCAATTCATGCTGACTCATAAGGGCCGCTTTCCTGGTTTCATGGCGTATATATTCCCCACCTGGACAGGACGCCTTCCGTCGCAAGATTACTCATTTTTGCTAGCTGAGAGGACTGGAGCAACGTGAAATGAAGGGTTTTGTTCAAACACACGACGCATCATCCGGTTCAGGAATCGAACCACAATCTTACGATCATGAGTTCAAGCCTCTAACCACTAAACCAGGTACCTCCACAATATCCGGTTTGCTATACTTACATTTGACTTAGAAGTTTTGACGGGAATACTCCACCAATATTCTTTGTTGTGATATTTGTGTAAGAATTCAACAAGAGAAGGGGGTTCTCTATATTTATTCCAGGTCAGTCTTGATTTTAATGGCATTGTATATTGTGTTGTATACGATGGTAATGTCTTGATGACATATTTCAGCAGCTGCAAATCACGTGTGATGTTTTTCCCAGAAACGCGACATAATCTACATTTTTTGCTGAATCCTGGGGCGCCAAAGGCTTCATTTTCTCTTTTGATAACAAGGTATTTCGAAGCAATCCTATATTCTTGGATTGAAAATGCATAGTCCTTTGAAATGTGATGTGATCTAACGCTAATGAGTCCAAGATAAACTGCACGCCATGTCGATATTGTGTATGTATGTACATGGGCCCAGAAACAGGATCGCTTTCACTCCCTAAAATTTTTGTGGAGTGCAAAATCATAATTTGCACCATTACTTACTTTTCGCAGGTTGAGAAAACAGTAAAAGGTGATCTGTAAAAAGTACCTTGAATTAGGTTTCTTCTTAAAGAACATAGATAAATAAAACAAAAAAACATGATCTTGTTTGTAAAACTTTTTGGGATCTGGGTTTGCACCCCATCAGCAAATTTCGTTCCCGAGCCATTGTGTATGTGTGTGTGTATGTATGTATGTATGTATGTATGTATGTATGTATGTATGTGGGAGAATATACGAAAAAACAACAACAGACGAGGACAGGTGGTGTAAATAACAAAAGGATGTATTAGTATGACGCTCGGGAATACGGAAAGTCTTTGATGTTTCGAGCTACGCTCTTCAACAGAAAGAATACGGAGACAAGGAGAAAAACACGGAGAAAAAAATTGAATAGTGTCCAGTCAACGGTCAAATGTATGTATGTATGTATGTATGTATGTATGTATGTACGTATGTGTGTATCTGTATATATATATATATATATATATATATATATATCATCATCATCATCATCATCATCATCGTCGTCGTTTAACGTCCGCTTTCCATGCTAGCATGGGTTGGACGATTTGACTGAGGACTGGTGAAACCGGATGGCAACACCAGGCTCCAATCTAATTTGGCAGAGTTTCTACAGCTGGATGCCCTTCCTAACGCCAACCACTCAGAGAGTGTAGTGGGTGCTTTTACGTGTCACCCGATATATGTATATATAACAAATAATAAATGAGTATATGCATATATATGTACAGGTATGTGCATACCTACGTCTACCTGTATATATAGGTGCATATCTGGGTACAGGACATTGCAAACAAAACGTAGACAAGAAAATAATAATAACCAGAGTACAGAAAACACACAAGCCACATAGAGAACATTTTCCTTCATCGGCTACCCCCGTTTTGAGAGAAAGAAACAGATTAAAAGAGAGGAAATAAGGTTATGCAGAATCCTATATAAAACAAATGGCTGACTTAGCGAAAAATGAAAATGTGAATGACATTTATAAATATAAAGATAAAAATATCGATATAAAACAATTGTAACCAATAATTAATAAATCTGAGTAGAGAGGTAAAATATATCTACTCAGCATATTCCTCAATTGTCAAAACAAAACCCATCAGGTGAATTTTCCTCAACGTTTTAGTGTATATACTACACTCTCTCTCTCTCTCTCTCTATCTCTCTCTCTCTCTCTCTCTCTCTCTCTCTTCACTTTTCTTTGATAACCAATATTTGCTTTATATTTCTCCCAGTACCTGTCACGTATAAAATTATTCTTTCTTTAAAGCCTCGTCGATCAAGGAAGACCACATACCTGCACTTAGTTCCTCACCAGTACGACTCGCTGTAAATCCATAGCGTTAAATTGTAAATACATCTTGGAAAATTACATCCTCCGAGATCATTGCCTGAGATTTCATGGCGTAAATTTATCGCCTGTTGATTTCATCGCGGTAAATTCATCGATTAGTAAGATTTTACCGCGTTTTATTCGTCGCCCAATAATTTTATCACTTAGTAATTATGTCACAAGTCAAGCCATTGTCGGGAAATTTATTATCATATAGTTTAAAATTGGTCGCATTTTTACACTTACAAGAAAATAAAGAAATCCCGTCTACTTCATTCATTGTATTGTCTGTTAATATTTACGCTTTTCCTGATATTGCAATAGAAGATTCAAATCTACCTATTTTGTCTGGCAGCTTAACAAGTTTTGTAAAACTTACATTCATCTGAATGGCTTTTAATATAAGTGAACGAACTAATAAAACTTTCATTGCTATTGGTTATTGCGCCAGAGAAAGAAAACTGATATACGTATACAGAAATGTGATCAATATCATATAACAATAATAGACTTCACCTTGTCAAACGTCTCGAAGAACAATCGTGTCAGCAATGTTGCTTGAGTTAAAGCTGTGAAACAGTTCAGTTTAAGAATTGCATACGATTCAAGGAACGGTTGTATCGTAGCCACGTTGCATTGTGCGAAACAACTGTATCTCAGTTGCCTGCGACGCCTTTATGAAGGGGAGCATCGAGGTTTGACAACACAGGATTCTCCAACCTAGAATATTTTCTCCAGCTTAGGATACTTCTTGAATATAGAGTCATTCTTTTTGCCTTTAACTCTGATATCGGAATAACGGGATTTATTTTATTATAATCTCATATTAGACATCAGTTTTTTCCAATGAGATATTTAGAAATGAAGATAAGACTTTCAACATAGCTCCATACTTATTCCGTTAGCGTTACACGGTACATTGTATCATGAATGATACCGTTTTATCTTTTACCTATACAGTAATGGTTTCTGATTTAAGCACAAGACTAATGATTTCTTGGGAAAAGGAAATAGTCGATTCCATCAACTCCGGTACCTGGCTGGTACTTTATCAACCACGAAAAGAGGAAAAGTTGACCTCAACAGCATTTGAACTCCGAGTGGTAAGAACAGAAAGAAATACCGCTAAGTATTATTTATTTATTTATATATTACCTCCGCCTTCGTTAAGGCGGAGGTAATAAATATTGTTTTTCAGTTGCGTTTGTTTGTTTGCTTGTTTGTTTACTCGTGGACAAGATATCTCAAGAACTGCTAGATGGATTCGGATGAAACTTTCAGGGGTGTTTGGCCTCATGACTAGCACGAACTGATTCGATCCATCCAGTACTGGACAATGATTCTGGATTATTTTCCCGGATTTTTTACTTAAGTTTTGAGAGCAGTTAGGTTCATTTTTTGTATTCTCGTTTGTGAGAGAAGTCGAGTCTTTTTCAGATATTCTCATTTAAAAAATCATCTCTGGCTGATCGTTGAGAGGACCTTGGTGTTGACTTGGCGGAGGTTTGAGCTCTCTGAGCGATCTTGCTTAATTTATGTTTTAACGATTCTGCCAGCTTGCTACCTCCTGTGTGTACAATAATGAGAAAAAACGAAGAGCGTAAAAGCAGGCTTTCAGCAAACTAAAGCCCTACGAGTTTAGTTAATTTTTTTATAACTGTGTGTTCTCAACTTCAAGTGAAAGAAAAAAGTTTTTTTTCCATTTCTTTTAGTATGCATTTCAATCCATTGAAACGGATAGTTTGAAAGTATATTATTAAGACGTTAAATATCTCTTGACTGCAGCCTGTTATAAATGTAGTTCATTCATTCAAATAGTTATGCGATAATAACAGGTTTCATGCTAAAGACTAGCTGGTCTTAGATTAGATAAGGAATAATCTGGACATCCAGAACGTTTGCTAAGTTCAGTGACCTGCTTCCTTTCATCATGTACTCTGGAATTATTTTGTAGCTGCCTAGGAAGTTACATCTAAGAAACAATTCTTGTGATGATTGTCATCGGTTATTCAGTGAATTGATAGAGGCATTCTATATTTCGATCTTAAATTTTTAGATGTCTAGAAAAAACACAACCAAGAAAGAAATCGAACAGTATATCACCGATAAATATGTTTTTTTAAAAATCCATTTTGCAGAAAATAAAAGTTAAGCAACAAGAATTCAGCACGACCTAATCAATAAAAATAAAAATTGCAAAGTCTTTTTTGTTTTGTTTGTTTTTATATTAAGAGGCATTGCTCATAGTCATTTAAAAATTTCTTGCTCTCTACAATTTAAAACAGTTTTATCTTTTTACTGCATTCTTTTGTATTCTATTTTTAAAATTAACTTTGATTTATTTTTCATGTATGTATTGGATAAATTTGATATTATCAATTTTTTGTCGTTAGTTTTCGTTGTCATTTGAAATGGAAGTGACATATTCACTCTGTAAAAGAAAACTGCAACTAATGTCTAGAAGTGTATTTAGTCAGCCGACAAAATAGGATGGATTTTGCATAACGATAGCTTTACCGAAGATTATTTAGTTCATGGTGAAATGACCAGGCAATGAAATTACAGGCATTGTATTTACCAGACCGTAATTATTCTCGATGAATGTAGTAACGAGTTTTCTGGTCAGCCTAAATGGTGTAAGAATAACCAAAGTTATTTTTTAATGGAAGACCATTAGTTATCCAAGCATCTCATCTCCCTCCTCGCTGATACTGTGCAAAGAAATATCAAGAGCCGATATGAATTAGCACCAGTGTCGTTGCAGGTGAACTCAAAATGCGTTTCGACTGAAGCCTTAATGATTTTTATACATAATTATATTACGTGGCACTCAGTCGGTTGCGACGACGAGAGTTCCAGTTAATCCGATCAACGGAACAGCCTGCTCGTGAAATTAAGGTGCAAGTAGCTGAGCACTCCACAGACACATGTACCCTTAATGTAGTTCTCAGGGAGATTCAGCGTGACACAGAATGTGACAAGGCTGGCCCTTTGAAATACAGGTACAACAGAAATAGGAAGTAAGAGTGAGAGAAAATTGTGGTGAAAGAGTACAGCAGGGTTCGCCACCACCCCTACCGGAGCCTCATGGAGCTTTAGGTGTTTTCGTTCAATAAACACTCACAACGTTTGGTCTGGGAATCGAAACCGCGATCCTACAACCGCGAGTCCGCTGCCCTAACGCCTGGGCCATTGCGCTTCCACTACATAATTTTATAATATATTAGTGAATGATTTTTCTGTGGAAAGAGACGATTATCCTATCATGTACATTTATATTTAACACATTTGTATCAACTCAAGCGCGGAAACTTCACTAAGAAAAAGAAATTCACCTCACAAACAAACTCTGTGAAAAACCTAACTGGAGGCAACGAATGATGTCATCGGACTGAATGACACTTGCAACCGTACCTTTGCGCTTTATCAGCAACACACCGTATCCATAGTTCATAGCACAGAGTG
>NC_142930.1:55802753-55825253 GCF_046866305.1 Octopus bimaculoides | reverse complement strand
TATTAGATAGATGCTTTGTGGTATCTTACTCTCAACACTATGTTCAAATCCCTTCGAGATCAACTTTATCTTCCATTATTTGGAAGACTATGGATTGGTGGAATTGTTGGAGCGGGGTGGTCGGAATAGTTTATGCATTCTGACTTTACATTCCACTTCGTCACCGAGAAACGGTAACAATTTTATTAGAAGTTGTATCCATCAGTCAATAGCTACAATGCAAAAAATTACAGGTAAAAATATAGAAAAATTCTGCAGTTCAGAACAGCATTAAAAAAGATACGATTAACACACTTGTAATTTATAAATCAAAGTAGAGGCAAATAATGTATTATCTTTGTAAAATGATGTTTACACTTTACTTGAACTCTTACTAATTGTGACTTACAATCAATATCAAGTGAACTCTTAAAGAAAACAGTCGCAGATAAGATCCCGAAACACAAGTGAAACTAGTTCGGCTGATGCTTCTTTTTCTGTCCAGAGATATAGCCTGTATAAAGACAAAGTGTTTACATTTGTGTATACAGAAGACCTTGACTAAAAGTTTGTAGATATATTCTGCAATATAGTATAGCATTCAACCAAAATGTTATTACACACAGTAATTTATTAAATTAGGGAAAGACACATCAGATATACTTCCTAAAAAGATTATGTGATCACAGCTGAACTGCCTTTGGTCAACCGTTTATTCGCTTAATTTCGGTTAAGCATTGAAATAAGAATGGTATAGAAGGCATAGGTTTTTCACAAGCGATTAACATCTTATGATATTATTTTATAGTTGATGTCGAAAATAGATGACCGCTATCTGTCTTTAATCTTCGACTAAAATTCTGAATTATAGGTATAAGTTGAAAGGAATCAGTCAGAGTACTGATCCTTGTGGTACTGAAATCGGGATATTCTAGATTCTAAATCTGTTGTCATTGTCATCGTCATCGTCATTGTTGTTCTTCCTCTATACTACCCAAGCTTGGTATTCTGAGTATTTTCAAAGCCAGCATAGATTTGTTTTGTTTTGCTTCTTAAGATGTTGAAAGTGTTGTGAAAAAGTTTGTAGATAGTGATGGCGCCTAGTTAATTGATGCATATAAGTTTATTTCGTGTTCGAGACATCGCGTTTGCTTTGTGTAAGATTTATCGTGTGGTAGCTGAATGCTGTTGCCTAAATTCGAGGTGTCATTTAAACAGAAGAATATGTAATTCAAAGAGAAGAATCTATAGAGGATGAGCATAATTTTTCTGAGAGTATGCAAAGGAAGCTAATGAATTTATATGATGTTACTTAATTTGCATTTGATAGGGTTTAAAAGGGTGACGATTTTGCCAAGATTCCAGATTTGGAGATGGTAGCGTTGGTTCGAGTGGTTGTAGATGTTGTGGAGTATAAGGTTTCTTTTAGGTCCTAGGCGTTTTAGATTATACATTTGGGGTTTTATTAGGTTGTAAGGTTTTTGAATTTTGAAATTTTCCTAATGCTTTTCTGACTTCTCCGTTATTGGTTTGTACTTTTTGCATTTTTGCTATATATCTTATAAATATCTAAAAAAATCTTTGCGTGCTTTTTCGACCTTTTAGAAATAACAATAAAAATGCCCTCAAATGTCTTAGAAAGGTTGAGTATACTAATATAGCAGGGGAAAACTGGGTGGTTATGGCTTGAATGCTGGCTGGACAATAAAATTTTGTCATAATAACCTAATACTTTTGAACAATAAGGAGTCTCGCATTTAAACATGAAACAGTGAAACATTATGAGTCAGTTTGGCATGAAGCAACAAACACAGGAGATAAAGAGATGTAATTAGTTTCTTTTGTAATAATAAGATAAAGTGCTTGCCTCCTTAGGATTCCAATCATTCGCAAGCGACTTTTAGATAAGATATAACCATATTCCCGACAGCTAGATCAACCGAGTTACGTTCAGAACATTATCCTCTCTTCCGTTTTGAAATGTATATTCTTATCATCTTATCCAAGTAGCCATCTCACCGGCTTCTAGATGTGTGTGTGTGTGTGTGTGTGTGTGTGTGTGTGTGTGTGTGTGTGTGTGTGTGTGTGTGTGTGTGTGTGTGTGTGTGTGATTATATACGAATCAAAAATGGTGTCACTATATACAGTCGACTGAAACGAGAACAGTTCAGTTGTTTCGGAGTGAGAGACGATACAAGAAGAAATTACTTTCTATATATCTACAAGAAATATCTCTTGCTGCTGAACGACCATTCATAGGTAAGTCCTATTTAGGCAGTATCTTTAAACATGGATTCGTAAGCTTTCGGATGAAAGTCATTATTAAACATCAAAGAAGCCAGTGGATAAACGTTTCTTTTTCATCTTTATAAAATGAAGTAGTAGCAAGAAAGATATGACAATAAAAAGAGCCTAAGAATAATCTAAGTGTTAATAATTTCAACAGAAATTTCTTGAAACGTAATCTAACACATTCAGCTGCAAAAAAGCAGTAAATCAGCAAAATGACAGTTTTATATCAGTTTCCGATTTATTAAGATACATTTCATGAGATATAAACTATTGTACTTAAAGCTAATTTGAAATGGAAATTTTTCATTTTCTTATAGAAATTACATGTTATCACACCATTTTACTAATTCACTTGTTTACAGAATTTGGAAAATATACATATTATACTAATACATCTTGAAATACTTTGTTCTGTGAATAAAAAAAATGAATAAGTGTGCTTCCTTTACTTTACGATGGTAAAGTATGATTCAAGGAAAATTTGACTGGGAACTCTAGCATATAGCAACCAGTTTGCTGGAAGACGGGTGTTATTGTTGTTTAGATGAAAGACAACTCTAATCTAGCAAACCTAAGGTGCAAGATATTCCAGTTGTAACCCCTCTGTCCTTTTCTATATATCTATGACTGCATTATGTTCTTCTCACTTTAAAAGGATTGGAAGAGATCTAAAGAATATTTCAATGCTATTTTTCTTAGGTCTAGCGAACACAGAGAACCCCATCGTTATAAGAGAGAAATAATTTGAAATAAATCAGTAGTTTAACAGATTGTCACTGATGAATAAGCAACAAAATACGTGAAGCGATACGGATTTATATTTACATGAGGTGTAATTTTCTCTTTGAAAGTTCTCGTATTTATAAGTGCTTCAGAGTTCTTATCTGTTAGGAATATGTACCAGAACTTCCGGTAAAATTAAATTAGTATCAAATCCAAAGACAGTATTTGACAGAAGTATTTTGTTTTTGATATGTTGACAAAAGATTATCACAGGTATGGTCTATGTTTCAAAAACCCTTTAATTTAGACATTAAAGAAGACCTCGAAATGAAAGTCCGATCTACTTGAAATAGCGTCCAAAATCTCCTTCAACTCGCATCTTACAGTTTTAAATAAGATAGAACTTGTTGGATAATATAGTGCCAGATATACTGAAGAAAAGAAATCAGGAATGCTACAACTGTAATGTTTTGCATCGTAAGTCTGCTTGGTCAGGGCTCCACTGGGTCCAAACAGTTAATGTTGCTGTTGTTTAGTTGTATTTCAGTTCTTATTGTCCAAATGAATTCTTGCTATAACCATCTCTCTGTGTTTTAGAAATTGAGCATGCAGGACTGCATTATTCAATAGATCTCGGTTTTTAAGAGGGCATTGTATGATTTGCGGAATATTTGTTTGTTAATTATAGCACATCTAGCAATAGCATACAGCTTCCGTCACCTGCTCAACAAAATTTCAAATACATATTGAAAACAAGTGAGATTTTCTAAAACTTCCCACAAGGTTTATATGAGTTCTGTCAACGAAAATATATTTATTTACGCATGTGTTTAATACTGCAGCTCCAAAGTTCATTGTTCCCATTCCTTTCCCTTTATCCCTCTCATCCCTTACTCTCTCTCAGCCCTTGCTCTCCCTCTCTCTCAGCCCTCTCTCTATCTCTCTTTTCTGCCTCTCAGTCTCTCTTCCTCTCTCTCTCTCTCTCTCTCTCTCTCTCTCTCTCTCTCTCTCTCTCTCTCTCGCTGGATGACAAGCAATTTGAATCTCTTCGAAAGCTGTATCCCTCTCGAGTGTCAATAATGCCCACAGATATCATAAATGCGGTAAAAATGATACAATGATATTCAACTATTTAAAATGTTGATGAATTACTGAAATAATACATACATCACTGAAAAGGACATTGTATTGTATTACTCTTGAGAATATCAAAGATTTACAATAAATTAAATGCTCCACAAGGAGAAGGATATTAAGGGTACTTAAATAATAAATGTCGACAACAAATAGAGAAAACTACCGGAGAAAACTCTGAAGTGTTGCTTCCCAGAGAAACTATAGGCAGGTTTTAACGGATAAAACATAGTTTTCCATAAAGTTTCAGAGAATATCGCATAAACAAGAAACTATTCTTTAGAGGAAGCTAATGTCAACTAAAGATAGAAAATGATTTATCACAAATTGCTGCAAACAATATTTTAGACGAAGGCGTTGTACATCCATTGTGGAACATATAGAATATACTTATTATCTTTAAAAAATACATACAGGGGAAAAGATAAATGAGGTTTCTACGTAAGCGATAAATATCAGAATAATGTTCATTGATTTCTGTTGACAATAAATAGGGAAGCCTTAAAAACATCATAAACCCTCCGAGTATTGAAGAGAAGCTTCCCGATTATGCTGATATTTTTGTGAGTTGTACCGGTGTAGTTTACCACCAGCCCAATTTTTTCCTATGAGATGGTGATGATGATGAGAAAGAGGATAATAATGATATCAAATTTTGGCACAAGGCACGCAATTTTGAGGGAGGGGTAAGTCGATTAAACAGACTTCGGTGTTCAACTGGTACTCATTTCATCGACGTCGAAAGGATAAAAGGCAAAGATGACCTCGGCAAAATTTGAACTCAGGAAGTAAAAACAGACGGAACAGGGTTAAGCATTTCCTCCGTCGTGCTAACGATTCTAACAGCTCACCGCTTTAATAATAATAATAATAATAATAATAATGCTGATTTGAAATTTTTCCACAAGGGCAGCCATTACATCGACCCAGAATTTCACTGGTACTTAATTTATCTAGCCCGAAAGGATGAAAGGCAAAGTCTAACTCGGTGGAATTTGAACTCAGAACGTAAAGACGGACGAAATACCGCTAAGCATTTCACTCAGCGTGCTAACGATTCTGCTAGCCCGCCGCCTTAATAATAATAATAATAATAATAATAATAATAATAATAATAATAATAATAATAATAATAATAATAATAATAATAGAAAGTAGCATATTCCCTAATGAGCAAAAGGGATGTAAACGTGGATCTTATGGTTGTAAAGATCAGCTACTCATCAATAAGATGATCTCAGAAGATTGTCACAAGCGACACAAAAACTTGTCAATAGCCTGGATAGACTATAAAAAGGCCTTTGATAGCCTACCACATAGCTGGATTAGGAAATGTCTGGAAATGTATAAAATAGCTCCTACTCTGCGAAACTTTTTATCTGTAAATATGAGATCATGGAGAACCACACTGATGTTGAACAATGACAATGAATCTCTAAATGCTGGAGATGTAAGAATTTCATGTGGCATTTTCCAGGGTGACTCACTATCACCACTCCTCTTCTGTCTAGCCCTAATACCGCTCTCAAAATTGTTCAATGATGCACAGTATGGTTATAAAATATTTGATAAAAATATAAATCATCTCATTTACATGGATGATTTAAAGCTCTTTGCAAAAAATGACCAACAACTCAAAGGCCTACTAGCGATTGTTAAACAATTCAGTGATGACATCAGGATGCAATTTGGCCTTGATAAATGTGCAAAAGCTACCTTTATCAAAGGAAAAATGACAAATACATCTAATGTGAACCTTGACCAGCAAAATGTCATAAAAGAGTTAGAACCAGCGGAGAGCTACAAATACCTAGGGGTAATTGAAGGGGACAATATCAAGCACTCAGTGATGAGGGAAAGGATCAGAAGAGAATGTTATCGCGAGAGACAGGATCGAAGCGATCAATGCTCTAGCCATACCAGTCGTGACTTACAGTTTCAACATCGTTAACTGGTCAATTACTGAAATATGTAATGTTGACAGAAAAATACGAAAACTGTTGACAATGCATAGAATGCACCACCCTAAGGCAGATATAGAACGTCTTTATCTGCCAAGAAAAGAAGGAGGCCGAGGACTGTTACAGCTGGCATTATCAATGAAGGTAACCACAATTGGCCTAGACACCTATCTGAAAAACTCTGAGGACTGGATGCTAAAACTTGTCTTAAAATATGAAAGCAAGAAAGCATCTTACTCAGTAACAAAACAGGCAAAGGAATATCTAAGTGAATTCCAATTGCAACAAATTCAAGAATTAGACGAACTAGAAACACCTGCAGAAAAAGCTAAGCGCTTGAAAACCCGTGCTAAAATTGCTGCTTTAGCTATTATGACTGAAAAATGGTATGGAAAACCTCTCAATGGCAAATACCCAAAGAGAGCGAATAATGCAGATATTGACAAAGCCCTTACCCACCAATGGTTAATGGCCTCTGGCTTGAAATCAGAAACAGAGGGGTTTATCATAGCAGCCCAAGATCAATGCCTACCTACAAAGAACTACCAGGCCAACATATTAAAGAACGGCAGCTCCCCATTATGTCGTATATGCCAACAACAAAATGAGACCATCGATCATGTTGTCTCCATGTGCAGTCTGCTTGCGCCTACAGAGTATCTCAACAGGCATGATAGAGCTGCACAATATATTCACTGGGTAATATGCATAAACCTGGACTTGCCCCATGATAAAAACTGGTGGGAACACAAACCACCCCCAGTACTTGAAAATGATCACATTGCACTCCTCTGGAACTTCACCATTCAAACTGACAGAAAGATAGACGCAAATAGGCCAGACATCATACTGAAAGACTTCAGACAAAAATCATGCCTCCTCATTGATATGACTGTCCCAATCGATATAAACGTATCTGTCAAGACCTATCAAAAACTGAGCAAATATAAAGATCTTGAAATAGAAATTAGCAAAATGTGGAATCTGAAGACAAAAACAATACCTATTGTCATAGGTGCCCTGGGAATGACAGCGAAACGGGCTGATTACTACCTAGATCAGATTCCAGGAATCCCCAAAATGGCTGAAGTTCAAAAGATAGTGCTCATGGGAACTGCCCATATCCTACGTAAAATACTGTCTATGTGATCTCAAATTTTAAAGCAAACACATAATTTTCTTATGGTTTCTTAAACATTCACTTGAACAAAACTGTACAAATCCAAATATATGGTACTCTAGGCATAACACCTACATGAACTTCTAACTTGTTGTCTCTTGAGGTCTCTGGGTGAGACTTGGATCCAACTTGTACAAATGCAAAACAAAAGTCAAACATAAAATAATAATAATAATAATAATAATAATAATAATAATAATAATAATAATAATAATAATAATAATAATAATGATGATGATGATGATGATGATGATGATGATGATTTTATTTTTTTGTGAAACGAGATCTCTGACATGAGGTAATATCTATATAGGTTGTTTTGAAGGCGCAGTTTTAATAGAGAACATCTTTGAAAACTACATTTTTTTGTTACACACTTCTTCCCACTTCTATTTTGAGACTTGTCATCTTATCACTTTTATATTTAAAGCTAAGTATCTTAATTACAGAATGAGATCGGAGACATAAACTAACAATATTATTCCGTGCGGTAGAATTACACTCGTTAAATTACTCCATCCTTGGTTTCATAATCAAGGAAAAGAGAATAAGGTTGAACATGAATCAACGGTCCTATTGAGTAAGGTACCGTTGCTGTCCTTTTGAACTCCAGTATCTCGATCTTTTTCTTCCTACACACATTCACACACACACACACACACACACACACACACACACACACATATATATATATATATATATATAACATAGTCACTTTAAATTATCTGTTTATAAGTTGTCTCAGCAATAGTATAAGTGTTGAGGCTTCCAATTCCTTCCATAGTTCCTCATTCAATTGTATTACAAAATAAATGTTGTTTCTAAATATTTTATATCTTCAAGTTCGCTCCATAACTGATTACTCAATTCACCTGGGGTGAATACAATAAACAGTGTCTGTACAGTGGATTATGTCTTTGATCTTGTTATATAACTAAATCGTAGAGTTACATGAACAGGATGTTTTTTTTTGTTGGCACTCTGTCGCTTACGACGTCGAGGGTTCCAGTTGATCCGATCAACGGAACAGCCTGCTCATGAAATTAACGTGCAACTGGCTGAGCACTCCACAGACACATGTAACCTTAACGTAGTTCTCGGGGATATTCAGCATGACACAGTGTGACAAGGTTGAGCCTTTGAATTACAGGCACAAGAGAAACGGGAAGTAAGAGTGAGAGAAAGTTGTGGTGGAAGAGTACAGTAGGGTTCGCCACCATCCCCTGCCGGAGCCTCGTGGAGCTTTAGGTGTTTTTGCTCAATAAACACTCACAACGCCAGGTCTGGGAATCGAAACTGCGATCCTATGACCGTGAGTCCGCTGCCAAAACCACTGGGCCATTGCGCCTCCACGGACAGAATGATATTACAGGTAATTGTCATTTTTACCACAGATACAGCGCCAGATATTTTGGAAAAGAGATACGGGCGACTCTATCAATTCTAGCACTTTACTCACGACTTACTTTAATGACCTCGTAACAATGAATGCTGAGCTAAACATCTCTGAGGTTAGAACGTACCACAGAAAACGAAATAAATAGATACCTTTAAGTTTCTTCTGACTTTATTGTGTTTTAAATATTTTGTTTCTGGGACGAAATAAATTTCTGCTTTCGTAAGGATTAATGAGAAAATTTTGAACATCAAATATCAGTGCTTTATTTTCTGCAAATATACTTTTGAAACCTTTCAGTTTTGTTATTAAAAGCTGTGGTAAGATGGTAACCCAGCAGAATCGTTAGCACGCCTGGCAAAATGCCTAGCGACATTTTATCCGTCGCTACGTTCCGAGTTCAAATTCCGCCGAGGTCGATTTTGCCTTTCATCCTTTCGGGGTCGATAAATTAAGTACTAGTTGAGTACTGGATCGATCTAATCGACTTACCCCTCCCACAAAATGTCAGGCCTTGTGCCTATAGTAGAAAGGATCACTAAAAAGTATGGCAAGCCGGCAGAATTGTTAGCACTTTGAAAAAAAGTTGCTTAGGAGCGTTTTATCCGTCTTTGTGTTCTGAGTTCAAATTCCGCTGAGGTCGACTTTGCTTTTTATCCTTTCAGAGTCGATAAAATAAGTATCAGTTGCGCACTGGGGTTGATATAATCGACTTACTCCCTCCCTCGAAATAGCTGGCTTTGTACCAAAATTTGAAGCCATTATTAAAAACTGTTTCAGTTCAAATTCCGCTGAAGTCGACTTTATCTTATACACTTTCAGGGTCGACAAAGTAAGTAACCATAGAGTACTCCTGTCGATGTTATCGACTAGCCCCACCCCACCCAACTTCAGGCCAGGTTCCTGTAGTAGTAATGATTATTAAAAACTATTTAACGTAGTACTTTTATTTTATAACAGTATACAAAATGCTGCGTTGATCTTTCCAAATATCTTAAATAATCTTTTTTTCGTTTTAATCGATAAAATCTTAGCTTTCCAACAGTTTTATAAGAGAATGAAATACGTGACACTTGATTTATTTTAATAAAAAACATTGCATTAGATCTCCTAACCTAATAATTTTTGCTTAGATGATTTATATTTGCACAACAATTCCCTCTCATATGCTTTGGCTTCTCTTTATATTGCACGAAAGGTAAATATATTTATCCACACGCAAGCAGCCTGGTTAATATATGTTTAATATATATATATAAAGTTGGCTACTTTCTGCGCAGGTGCGGCTGTGTAGGGAGAAGCTTGCTTGCCAACCACATGGTTCTGGGTTCGTCTACTGCTTGGTATTTTGGGCAAGTGTCTTGTACTATTGCCTCGGTCGACAAAAGCCTTGAGCAGATTTGGTAGACGGAAACTGAGAGAAGAACTTCGTGCATATATATGTGTGTGTGTGTGTGTGTGCATGTGTGTGTGTTTGTCACCCCCCCACCTCTTGACAATCGGTGTTCATATGTTTACGTCCTCATACCGTAACGGTTCGGCAAAAGATACGGATAGAATAAGTACCAGTCTTTCCACAAAATATAATAAGTACTGAAGTCGAGTGGATTCGTTCGACTAAAAGAACTCTTTAAAGAGCGGCCCCAGCAAAGCCGCAGTCCAATGAGTGAAACAAGTAAAAGAGAGAAGATAACATACCTTTCTATTAATTGAAATATTCTTCAGAGAAGCAATCATCCACTTTCATATAAAGGGAGGATTGATTTCGAGAAATATATATGTTGTGGATGCCTGCGACTAGGCGTACAGGGTGCACGTGTCTAGGTGTCTATATGTCTATATGTTTATACATACATGTTTATATTACAATATACATAGTTACCTGAATAGTAACGACATCTGCAGGCTTAATGGGCTGTGAGAGCATAGTCACGAATCTACACGTGGGCGTCTCAGGCCCCATCTAACGTCGTTGCATTGTTGAAAGAACAGCAGCATGCTTCGGCGAGGTCGAGAGCGTCTGAGCAGCCCTTTTTAGAGTAGCACTGCTCATCCAGAAATCTGGAAAAGGTTTAGAAAAGGTGACCCAAACAAATGCCTGTTCTACCATCAAGCTGGTTAGCAACCTGCAGCTGACGGCTGTTCACTACAGCAGGAGGAATACAACGAGAAAACATGCAAGCAAGAAATATAGATTATGGGTAGGTGTACAGAATGTTAGGATACTTCCTTATCACGAAGGGTTAAGTAACTCTGAACGGCGAACTGGCATAAATAGCCAAGGAGTTGGGTCGGTATAAAATTGACATTGCTGCACTCTCTGAAACTCGGTCGATTGATGAAGATCAATTGACAGAAACAGGTGCTGGACACACTTTCTTTTGGAAGGGTATTCTTACCGAGTTAATTTTGCTTTTAGCCCTATGATTTTTTTGCGTGCGTGTGTATGGGTGCGAGGCTGTTGAGTGCGTGTGTGGTGTGTATGCGGGTATACTCATGTATGCGTGTATATATATGATTATGTACATATATGCATAGTTCTTGGCGAGTATGTGGGTGTTTCAAGCGAGGGTAGTTTAGTATATACATATAGGCGAATGTATGGATTGGTGCGATTACGCGAACACTATCGAGTTTTCTACTCCCTTACCTTTACTCCCTCCCCTTACTTAGTAGTCTACAGCTCTTTTGTTTTAATAACGGTCAACCACACAGTAATTTCCCTTTGTTTAACGGTCATTTTTCACAGGAATTTTCAATGGCCGGATAACTGAAGAGATTTTGGCGTGGGTTCCCACTCCGGCATCCGAAATTCAGAGTTTTATCATGGCTACCGAATAAGTGTCACATATTTTTACAGATAAATTCCTCTATTTACATAATATCGAGATCTCCTTCTTTCTTTTGTTGTCCCTTCTATCAATATATATATATATACATATATATATAGTAACTTGTCCATTCGGTGAATGAGGCGGAATTTTTCGATACATTGCTATTTCATGTATTATATTCTAAACTCAGTTCTAAACCAAGGATTTTTCAACGGTATTTTCTTCATTGAAGAATCATATGATCCTACAAAGGAATCTTAATTATAACTAACACGAAGAATATACGTATGGAATAATTATCCATCTCGACAACGAATCAAACTTATGCTTGCTGAAAGCAAGATTCTCAGCCTCTAGTTAACATTGAGTTTAAAATGGGTAACAATAGTCGTTGCGTATTTCGTTGAGTTGATAGAAGCCAGTTGAATATAATGATCCGAGACTATATTTCGATACCCTTAGTAGATATTCTCGCTATATTATGGCTTCAGCTCGAAATGAAGAGAAAATTGCTTCAACGGGGAAAAAAAAAAAAAATTCAAATGTTCCCCTCCTTCGCTTCCTCAGGTCTCTCTTTCTCTTATTATTATTATTATTATTATTATTATTATTATATATATATATATATATATATATATATATATATATATATATATATATATATATATATAGTCTACTATGTAAACTCTGCAACTGTGCATCCTCGAGAAAAACGAATTTGAGTTTCGAAATATGCTACCCAACGGGAAGGTTACCTGTAAATAATAATCAAAACTTATAATTTACTTCGAGAAATAACTCAACTTTTCAATTGACAAATCTTCCATTCTCTATAGATCACCATAAATCTCTCTCTCTCTCTCTTTCTCTGTATATAAATATATATGTATATGTATATGTATATATATATGTACGTTATATATATATATATATATATATATATGTGTGTTATGTGTGTGTGCGTATCATTACTTTCATTTTTAAAACTTCGTCTTGCGACGTTTACTTTCATTTTGTTATACACAATTAGCATGTAGAAATCCTGTTTTCTGAGTGATAATGATTAAGCTTTAAACCTCTGTAACATTTTTCTGAATTTTTTTCCATAATAGAGGAACCACAAAATCGGATTCAGTCTGAAAAAGAACACCAATATACCAAATTTTTAAATTTTCGATTCATTTTAAAATTTCAACATCTGTGGCAGTAACAGAAAAGTTCTCTCTCTCTCTTTTCTCTCTCTCTCTCTCTCTCTCTCTCTCTCTCTCTCTCTCTCTCTCTCTCTCTCTCTCTCTATTTGTCTGTCTTTTTAATTTTTCGCTTTTCTCGTACTAAAGTTTCTCCCTCTCTCTCTATATATACATTTACCACACTCCCTCTCGCTTTCTTTTAAAAGATATAACTCATACTCTATGTAAGTGTGTGTGTGTGTGTGTGAATCTGTGTGTGAATCTGTGTGTGTCAGTCTGTGTGTATGCGTATGCATGGGGAATTTCCTCAGGGTGACTGAGTGATTTAAAATGTATTTTCTTTTATTCTTTTAGCTGTTTCAGTCATTTGACTGCGGCCATGCTGGAGCACTGCCTTTAGTCGAACAAATCGATCGCAAGACTTGTTCTTTGTCAGCCTAGTACTTATTCTATCGGTCTCTTTTGCCGAACCGCTATTTTACAGGGATGTAAACACACCAACATCGGTGTCAAGGGATGGTGGAGGACAACCAGACACACAAATACATACATACATACACACACACACACACACACACACACACACACACACACACACACACACACACATATATATATATATATATATATGTAAACGTATATGAAAAAGAATTTGAACAACCCCGTCAAAACGGAGAAAATCCAGCTCACGGGGTGTGCTATTCCGAATGTCTGCCAAGACATTTTATTGCAAAAATCGCCTTTCAACGACAGGATAGATAGTATGTGTGTTCGTGGGTGTGTATATATATATATATATATATATATATATATATATATATATATATATATATATATATATATATATATATATATATATATATATATATGAGAATTGAGAAAAGGAAGGCAGTCAGAATTTTAGGTAATTCTTTATTAGCGCTTTCGTTCGTTTTCGAACTCGTCAAGACAAAATCAAAATCAAAATGGATCATTTTGATTTTATCTTGACGAAATCGAAAACGAACGAAAGGGCTAATAAAGGATTATCCAAGATTCTGACTTCCTCCTTTTTCTCAATATACAATATCTATACACTGCTGCAAACACTATATATGCATATATATATATATATATATATATATATATATATATATATATATATACATAAATACATACATACATATGAATATATACATACATGTACGCGCACATACACAGTGGCTTTGGGTAAAAGAAAATACAGTAAGATCAGTTAATTATAATTTTATTCAACATATTTCCCTCTCAGATTCACACACTTATTGCAGCAGTCCTTCAGTCTTCCTAAGCCCTGTGAAAGAAATCAAGAGGTTGGTCTACCAGTCAGGTCTACCAGTTGGTCTACCAGTCACCCTTCAACACAAGAACTCGTATGTAAATATATGCGCATGGATATATGCGATGAGGTGAATATCATAAATACCGTAGAATAGTTTCACAGAATCAACCGAGCATTTAGCATCAACCATGAAAGGATGAAAAAAGTCCTTACTCTGTATCCTCAATCCTAAGGTGACTGATATCCAGTGTAAAGCCATAGCATACGATTGATTACAGATAGCTACGAACGTGCAAGACTAATTCCACAAACCCTTGTTTGTAAGAAGCACTATAACATAAAGAATAGCACACGTGTACCACACACACACACAAACACGCGCGCGCGCATATACATATCTTGCTACAATAAACTGTCATACCATTGTTTGACAATTTAACCTGTAAATTAGATATTAACTACTCACGAGCCAGTGATTTTCAGATGTATGATGTTTGCGTCTGCATGTGGATATGTATACTTTATTTATCTATCTATCAATCTATGTGTGTGTGTGTGTGTGTGTGTGTGTGTGTGTGTGTGTGTGTGTGTGTGTGTGAGATAAAAATGTAAAAACACTGGCATGGTTTTGCCCATCAGCTTGAGCCAAACCTTCGATTACTTTAAAAAATCCTCGCGTGTGGTTTTATATCAATAGCCTATACATTGGTTAAGGGTACATTCTGTCAGTTTTTCGTGAATAAGTCGATGTTTAAGGAGAATTTATCTTTAACTTATACAAGTATTTTGGGATGCAATATTCTAGGATGAGACCATTATTAATACTTCAGGAAATATATCCCTGATAAGAAGACATGAAATTGCAAAAGATTGTTTGAAATAATATAGGATTTCCAGAATATCTTCATGTGGCGTACACAATCAGCACATTCAGAATATTAGATAAACTTCTAATATTGGTACAAATAGATAATAAGGCGAAAGAGTACAATGTTGCATTATGATTAAGACAGATTTGCGATGAAAAATTGTTTAAATCTGAACGCGCTTGTCAGAACATCTGAATTGAATGAAAACATCAAAATACTAGATATTAAAGAAATATCATCCGAAATTTGTTGGCAGAATCAAAGGAGTAATTGAACTGGAGGAGGTAATAAAGGAGTGATTGATCAGTGATCGGAAGATGTACACGCCGGATATAAAAGAACTTCAGTACGTCGAGGTTCAGAAAGCAAATTGATATTCCTTTAATTTAGTATCGGGGTAGCAAAAAGATATTTTCAAATAATTAGACAGTTGATTAATACAAGTATTTGTTAACTCATTTAAGAAGTCCACTATGAGAGTTGGGTATACAATATGAATCTTCTTCCGTAATAAAATTAGAACTAAGCTTGAAGATAAATTTGTATTGTGGGAGTTGGTTGCAGAAATCGTTGTGAACGTGTCTGCTTTTATGTATGAAAAAAATAGGTAGACAATATAGTTGTTTGTGTGTATATTTAGAATTTGTTAGGAAATATGCAATTCTGGGTGGTGTTAAACAGGGTTTTTTTCTGTAGGTTTAAACATTGTATGATTATTTCATATGCTATAGTAAATCGCAGAATTCCCGCTTTTGTATATAGGAAGTGTAGAGAATAGAGCAATTTTTCGCTGCAGTGAATAGCTTTTAAAAGAGGTTGGTTGGAAGTAAGTCATACAACAAGGTGATGCACTGTGATGAAATAGATGTTGCTTATTACGAAGTTTGATTCTCCATTTGAGACATTGGTTAATGATTCTCTACAACAGCTGATCGACCTTCTGGATTTAACCGAAGAAAGTTTAGCAGACATAATTCTCGTTGACAATAGAGATATTCAAGATAATGAAACATTACCATAGAAACCCAAACTCTTTGTCATAAAATAATTCCTTGAATCTCTTAATAACATCATACATTAAAATATCAAACTGAAATTTCTGTTTAACAATAATATGAACACCATACAGATTCCAGGGGATTCATTAACAAGAATTTGCATTCTTCAAATCAATTAATCTCAACTCTGTTGCAGCTGCTAAAACTGTTGAGGATATTAGCACCACTTCATGTTGACTAAGTGGCCCCTCGGTCACCTCACACTTTTACAAGTGGGAAGAAGCTACAGAGGAACAATTATCTCTACTAACTTTTTATGTCAAATTATAACTTTTAACTCTTCTACCTCATCAATTTCATATTTCATGTAACACATGTCACACTTTACGGCCTCAAGTTTTACATTCTATAACGTGAAATATCTTTATACAATATATTTTCATGTTTTTATTATTATTATAGAATACTGTGCAATTTTATAACTATTTCTCATATTCAACACAATAAAATGATATAATCTACAATACCAAGCACTACTAGTGAGTTAATTCGACCGACGCCTAAACCGAACACACCTCTCTCTGTATAAGTAAGATTTAACAAGGTATCAGTGTGTGTGTGTGTGTGTGTGTGTGTGTGTGTGTGTGTGTGTGTGTGTGTGTGTGTGTGTGTGTGTGTGTGTGTGTGTGTGTGTGCTGAACATTCTTTTACAATTTGGAAAGCAGTCAAGGATGCCAAACAGAACAAAACAAGTTTGAATGTGGTATGGTTTGATCTAGCTAATGCATTTGGGTCAGTGCTACACGAATTGATGATGAGAGCCATAGATCACACTTCCACATACCGGAGTAGGTGAGAAAATTAATGAAGAAATATGACAGTTTCGTGATGAGTCTTACATCTGAAAACTTCACAACAGGCTGGCACCGCCTGGAGAGACACATTGCTCCTGGCTGCACAATATCTGTCACATGGTTTATCCTAGTCGTGGAGATGATTTTGAAAGCGACAGACTTTTTCAGAACAAATGGCCCATATACAATCACCTAAGAAGGTTTTCATGGATGACCTCACACTTCTGCCAATAAAATAACGGATCATGTAGAATGCCTTCTCAAGGCTAGGCGAGCTCATAAAGTGATCAAGGATGTGGTACAGAGCAAAAAGTCGCTCAGCATTACATTTAGTAGGGGAGTGCAAAAAAGAAAGAAGTGGAATTAAAATATCAGGAGAAAGCATTCCAAACAGTCAAGAAAGAAGTTGTTAAGAGCTTGGGGCGTGTATGCACTAGAACAATGTCAGATAGGATCGCGGATTGCAGATTATGAAGCAAGCTGAGGAGGGACTAACAGTAACTGATGGTTCAAAGTTACTAATCAAGTATGAAATGTGATGTCTACACTTTGGCTTATATCCTCACCTTTCGTGGCCACTGTTAATATATACAAGGTGGCACTATCACAAATTCAAATCATAGAGCAAAATACAAAGTCTTCATTAGAAAATAACTAGGTCTACTTCGGACATTGAAGCATTACCACAGGCACCAATCGTCGAAATTTATAAAGTAGAGAAGGTACGAACAGTGAGTGATGATTTTAAGAAGGTCGAAGAATACAGAAATCATGTGTAATTCGCCAGATGTAAAAAGAGCCCGGAGGTGGAAAATAAAAGCAGAAATTGATGATACCCTCTATTCACTTACACACCGAGATACGGTGGGTGCCATGTAAATTGATCGGAAAGCACTTAGATTTGGTTCAGCTTGGTTCAGGACGTTTTCAATTCTGACTTAGAGCGAACGCAGTTTTGTTGTTAGCAAAAGTGTCAAGGCCAGAGAAATAGAGGAAAGAGAACTTCATTTGATTCAATGCTCTGAACAAGGACAGATAACAAGATAGGAAGAACATGTAATTAAGAGGAAAATAAGTTGGACTGAAATATGGAAGTGGAGTATCTCGTGTCTGTGGATTTTTCATTCGTTCATACTATAATGCTTTGTCGTCTCCTACAAACGATAGTTGGCTATCTTAGCGGATATTAATACCTAAATTACATGTATACATCTCTACATGTATATATGTATCCCTATGTGTATGTGAGGTGGAACATATCAAAGAGTTTTAAATGTAGATACAGGAAAGCAAGAACATTGAAACAAAACATTTCCAACTTTTCACTGGCATTGGATAGATATACCTGGAGACACAATCTGATTCTAAAGGCCCTCTTTAATGGTATGAAGAATCAAATTGTTCTAATCAACAGTGGCAAGAAACCACAGGAGAAACCAGCCAGAGATTTCATTACCTTCGTTGCAAACAGCAGATCCCTTTGAAGAAGAATTTTTTTGTGAACGATGAACGGTGGAACGGTTATTGAGAGGTGGCTTCAGATTTACTATGGTGCCAAAGATTCTTCTCCAGTTACGAAAAACAAAGAAATTATAATATGATGTGAGAAAAATAAGTAGCAAATCTAGTCCACTTAAGGATTCCTTGGGAAGGTAACAGGGACGCCACTCAGACTCAGAAGATCGATCGTTATAAGCATCTCTTCGAGGAATGTGAAGGCGCAGGCTTAAAGCAGAACATTATCCAATTGAAGTTAAATGTTAGAAGTTAGATATATGTATATATGTATATATATATATATACACACACACACACACACACACACACACACACATACACACACATACATACACACATATATATATATATATATATATATATATATATATATATATATATATATATATATACACATATATATACATTCCTACAATGTAACCTCGTGGTTTTCATTGGCTATTTTTTCTTCCTTCGTCTTTCCCTTCTGTGGACTTTTTTGTTTCCGACGAAGAACTCCGCTCGAAACGTCATATTCTCTTTCTTTCCTTTCCCGAGCGTCCAGTAACACAATCTGTATCACGTCGTCACGTTGTTGTTTTTTGTCTTTGTACTTTTTTGAACTCATATATATATGAGTGTCTTGGTGGTCTTGTGGGTAGAGACATTAGACAACCACATTGAACATCCTGGGCTAGGTTCAATCCTACCCAGTGCCTGCATTAAAGGGTCTTACTAAAACCAGACATTGACATGAAACTAGAATTTTCATGTCTACTGTGCAAGCCATAAGCCAGAAATATGTCCCAGAGCAAAAGGCCAAAACAAGGGAGAGGAAGATCCTCATGAGACGGCGGACGAAAGTTGCAAATCGACTTAACCAGCATCCCAAGAATGGCCAAAGGTCCCGCCTAAAAACGACACTGATGGAGATCGAAAAAAGGCTGCAACAATCCTATGTGAAGGAGAGAGCAGACAAAGAAGCCTGAGTTATAAAAAACATTAAGTCAAACCCAAAGGCCTTCTTTCATTACGCAAAAGAAACAGCCTCAGTACGCTGCAAGATTGGACCCCTCTTCGAAAAGGATGGCTCCCTCACAGACAGTCCAACTAGGATCAGTGAGGTACTGAATGAGCAATTCAAAAGTGTCTTCACCACTCCGTTGGAGCACAGACAAGTGAACAAACCAGTGGACTTCTTTGCTACCTCCCCTATAACCAGTGAGGCAGTTACGATGGAATACATCAACATTAGCGAAGAAGATGTACTACTAACTATACATGAAGTGGACACAAACTCAACTGCTGGCCCTGATGGTTTCCCAGCAATCCTCCTTAAATCGTGTAAGCATGCCCTGGCAAAACCCCTCCAGATCCTCTTCCAGAGCTTTCTCGCAAACGGAAGACTGCCAAGCAAGCTGAAGGAGGGAATAATATGCCCAATCCATAAAGGGGGAAGCAGAGCAGATGCCAAAAACTATAGGCCTATCTCTCTGACTTCACACATCAGCAAAGTCATGGAAAGGATATTCAGAGGAAAACTAATCGCATTCCTTGAAGAAAATAAATTGCTGAGTGATACCCAACATGGCTTTCGACCAGGTAGGAGCTGCCTGACCCAGCTCTTACAACATTACGACTGGGTGTTGAGGCAATTACTCAACAACTCAAATGTGGACGTAATATACCTTGATTTTGCAAAAGCTTTTGACAAAGTGGATCATGGTGTGATATGCCACAAACTGCGTGATCTTGGCATAGCTGGAAAACTTGGAGAGTGGTTACATGACTTTCTGAAAGATAGAAGTCAGGCAGTAGTGGCTAATGGGGCCACCTCTATGAAAACACAAATAATGAGCGGTGTTCCACAGGGCACTGTCTTAGGACCATTGCGTTTTATAGTCGCTCTCTCAGATATGCCTTCAAGTGCCCGGATAGCCACTCTTGCAAGCTACGCAGACGATACAAAAGTCTAGCAGAAAATACAGAACTCCAGTGATGTTGCACACCTACAGCAGGAATTGGACTCAGTTTACAGATGGGCTGAGGACAATAATATGCAGTTTAATGCTGAAAAATTCCAAGCCCTGCGCTACCAACGTCCAAAACTGAATATGAAACTTACAGAGTACACTGGTCCACAGGGAATTTCAATCCCAGAGCCTAAATCAGTGAGAGACCTGGGTATCGACATGAGTGATGATACCTCTTTCCAAGTGCACATTACCAGAATGGCAACAAAGTGCAGACGATTGGCTGGATGGATCCTCAGAACATTCAGAACTAGAGATAAGGAAACCATGATGATCCTCTGGAGGACATTCGTCCTCAGCCGCCTGGATTACTGCTCACAGCTGTGGTCACCCACCAGTCTGAAATTAACAGCAGACCTTGAAGCAATCCAGAGGAGATTCACAAAGAAAATTGTCTCTTTGCAACTGCTCAGCTACTGGGAAAGGCTGAAAAAGCTAAGACTCTACTCCCTGGAGAGAAGGCGGGAGAGGTATGCGGTAATATACATCTGGAAGATCCTGGAAGGAATTGTGCCAAATTTTGGCATTGAAAGCTACACCAATGCCAGAACGGGACGACACTGCATAATGCCAAAGATCCCAGCAATGCCATCGCGCTTTAGGACCAGTTACTGCAACAGCTTGGGATTCAGAGGCCCACAGCTTTGTAATATTCTCCCAAAGAGCCTGAGGAATCTGCACAAAGTAGATGTAGGAGTTTTTAAATCAAAGCTGGACCTCTTCCTATCGAGAGTCCCAGATGAACCTACCTCGCGGCAGGAGGTGAAAATGAGGGTTGCTAAATCAAACTCCATTCTTCACCAAGTGCCACATATTGTAAGAGGCTCCCTGTAATAACAGTGTAGCAACATGGTGGTGCATCAGCATGGCCGCAGCTCTAAGCTGAAACTTAAAAAAAAAAATATATATATATATATATATATATATATATATGTATGTATATATATATATATATATATATATATATATATGGATTGTCCATGCACAGGGGCCATCCGGACTCCCGTTTGCGCCGTGAACAGGGATTAATCTTCTATCTTCGCTCCTTTGCGCCACATGGGCTCAACTCCCCTCCACTCTTCATCTAACCCCCTCCTCCTGTCTCTCTCCCCCACCCTCCCTCCTACCACCCATCTCTCCCCTCCCCCACCTCCTGCTCCGACTCCTACTTCTTTGTACCTCTCTTCATACTTCTCTCCACTCCCACTTCTCTTCACCCCTACTCTTTCTCTCCTCTCTCTTACTCTCTCTCACTCTCTTCTCTCGTACTCCCCCCTCCCCCCTCTCCCGTACTCCCCCCTCTCTCACTCTTACTCTCTACACTCTTACTCTCCTACTCTCTACACTCTTACTCTCTTACTCTCTCACCCTTACTCTCTCACTCTCTTCCCCTCTCTCTCACTCTCTTTCTCTTCCTTTCTTCTTCCCCCCCATACCCCTCTTCCCTCTCTCTCACTCTCTTTCTCTTCCTCTCTTTCTCTTCCTCTCTTTCTCCCCCCATACCCACCTTCCCCTTCTCCCTCCTCGTCAACACCCCCTCATAAGCTCATCCCACCACACCCCAACACACTCCTACTCTACCTTCCCACTCCACCCCATCCAATTCCTTACACCCACCACCCACCCCTACCCACATACCCCACCCTACCCACATACCCCTACCTCTACCCCACACTCCACCCATGCCTTCCCCACCTCCCAACACCCTCACATCACACCACACCAATACCCTTGCATCACACCACGCACACCACACCAATACCCTCGCATCACACCACGCACACACTACAACTGACCAACTACTTTCTTCCTTTCTCCCTTCCCCCATTTTCACACTACATACGTCAAGATCACCAGCAGTCTACCTCCCACACACAGCCCCTCGTTCCCGATCACCGTTTGTTATCTCCCCCTTTCTTAGCTCTCCTGAAATAAGAATTTCTAACTTCCGGTCAGTCATTGTTATGATCGGCCATTATTATGATTGACCGTTGACTGAACACTATTCAATTTTTTTTCTCCGTGTTTTTCTCCTTGTCTCCGTATTCTTTCTGTTGAAGAGCGTAGCTCGAAACGTCAAAGACTTTCCGTATTCCCGAGCGTCATACTAATATATACTTTTGTTATTTACACCACCTGTCCTCGTCTGTTGTTATTTTTTGTATATTCTCCCATATATATATATATATATATATATGTATATGTATATATATATATTGTATGTTTGTATGTATGTTTGTATGTATAGACATACACGCTC
>NC_142930.1:55792753-55797753 GCF_046866305.1 Octopus bimaculoides | reverse complement strand
TTTGCCAATGTTGGTTACGATCGACATATCTTAGTGGCAATTCTTGTCTTTTTGGCAAGCTGAGCACGATACAAGTTCCGGGATCTTCAAATAGCTTATAGAGGGCTACATCTGGCCTTTCGAAAATATCTATATTTTCCCTTCCTTTGTTGTTTGCATGGACCTCGCAGAATGTGTGCCATTTGAAAGTAAACTTTGGGGTTGCCTTTTTAATTTCCAATTTAGATGATTTTGAAGAGTTCGCTGCTATTTTATCCGTAGCAGAAGCTGTCGGGGACGGTGAAAGTGTGTATTGCATTTGACTAGCCATGTTTTTGGTCCAGGTTTTAATTTTTTCTAATAACGTCAGATTACAGAAATCTGGGTCTGACAAAATAATTGTCAAAGTTTTGCTGTTTAATGTGGAATGCAATGGTGAAGTGTGAGTAGCATGTGGAAAGGAAGAAAGGTTATTGAATGACATAGTTGACCGATTCTGTATTTGCCTGGTTTGGGCTGATGTACCCAGAAACTCATTGCTGTTCAAAGCTGAAATATTGCTTTTAAAAACAGAAAACAAAATCATAGCAGCGAACATCCATAGAAAATTCGACTGGTGGAACCTGTACTCGACTCGAATATTACGAATCGAGTGTTTTACCACTGAACGTGGATGTGTTGATAATGCAAACATTTCATTCTGTTTGGGAGGGAAACAAGTCAGGATTTTGTAATACTCCTGTCCTCCTGTTCACAGAAGGTCTGTTGTTTTCACTATTTTCCTTCTCATCCTTTTTTGACTCTCATTCCCTCGTGCTCTCTGGCATATACACACACACACACACATACTCTCTCGTTTTCCCCTCACTCTCTCTTATTGTTTATATCTTTCTCAACCACCTCGTTGTCAGTCTGCCTGTCCGACTTCTTCACTCACTCTTACTATTTCACTTTTCTATTTACTTCTACTTCCTGCTCTTCAGTTAGCTACTCTTGTTTTATATTGTTCTTCTGTCATTCTTCTTTCTTTCTTTCTTTCTTTCTTTCTTTTTTCTCACTCTCTTTTACTCTTCCTCCTTTCCTCTCACTTCATCATTCTGATTTTTCTTTTCCCCTCTCACTTTTTTCCCCTCTTTCTATTGCTATGGTTATCAAGTCAGCCAAGCAAAACAACCGCTGTGGTAGTAACAGGTAAGAAAACACTTTCGGAAAAGACTTTCAGTTAAGCATTGATGTAAATAACGTCTGTCAAAAACGACCGGTTCAGGTGAAATAGAAAAATAATACGAACAGGAAAATATCAAATTAAATTTTCAAAACGTGTTAAAAAAGATATGGTGTTTGCCGTTTTTGTTTTTCTTACACAAGTACAGACCATGAAAAGTTTGCTTTATTTTTTTGTTTTTTTGTTTTTTGTTTTTAGTGGCAGCATATCAGAAGAGGTGCCGTTCATTCCATTCTATGAGTATTAGTAAAATAAGCGAACTTCAACAGTTCCAAGTAAGCATCTAAATCCAATACAGCGCGTAAACAACAACAAACTGAACCAACACTAACACCAACAACAATAATAATAACAATAATAATAATAAGAAGAAGAAGAAGAATAACAACAACAACAACAATGTTGAGAAAATGTGGTGAGAGAGAAAGAAGGAGGATGAGAATTCAGAATAATGGAAGTCGTTATCGTTATGAAGAAATTACCATGAGATAGGAACTTGTCAAACTTTTAGCGTCAGTAAAACGATTTCAACGGGTTAATTGTTATGTACACATACAATTTATACAAAACACATATATACACGCATATGTTTGATTGTGTTTGCATGAATGTGCGAGTGAGTACCCATCTATGTTTGTGTGAGTGTGTCTATGTGAGTATTTTGTTTGTAAGCATGTGGTGGACCGTATAAGAGTAGAGAATGTTTTTGGCGTGAGGGCTTTCCGTACACACATTACATACGTACATAGATATACATATATACATACATGTGTAGATGTACACATACATATATATAAAAGTATGTATAAATATACACCGGTTGTTCCTCGTTTGTATACATACATTCCTTCTTTTGTACACAAACCGAGGAACTTTCTATTTCATCTAAGGCATTTTGGTAAACAATAGAAAAATACCGCACCATATTCGGAAGTCCCCATTTTGTTGACACCTGGTGTTGACGTGGCTGGAAATGGTGATGTTGGTACGAGTGTTGGTGGTAGTAGTCGTCGTAGCCGTAGTGGAGGTGGTAATGGTCGCGCTGGATTTTTTTCTTTTTTTGCGTGTGTGGTGGTGGTGGTAGTGATAATGGTGGTAATAGTTGTAGTAGTGATAGTAGTTCCCGTGGTAGTGGCGGTGATACTAGTTATAGAAATGTTGGTTAATGGTTCTGTTAATGTTGGTGTTGTTGATACTGCTGTCGGTGGTATCGATAATGTGTCGATAATGTGTCGATAGTGGTGCTAGCTTTTGGTAAAGCTACTACTACTGCTGACACTGCCGCTGCTGGTATTAGTTGTAATAATGTTTTCAATGCTGCAGTGGCTTCTAGTGATGATGGTGATCCCTGCTGTAGTGCTTTAGTAGTAGTAGTAGTAGTAGTAGTAGTAGTAGTAGTAGTAGTGGCTGTAGTATTGAAAAGGTAGCGGTCGTAGTAGTCTTGCGTTAGTTGTTGGTGAAGCTTGTTTTCGTTCGGTTTGAATTTTTTTTTTTTACTTTTATTTTGTTGGTTCTTACTAAGTTCTCTTTGCTGTTGTTGTTCTTGTTCTTGTTTTAGCAATTTGTGATTGTAATAATGATACCAAGGTTAAAGTAGTGATGGTGGTGGTGGTGGTGGTGATGGTGGCAGTCGAGGTAATAGAAGCGGTAGGTGTTAGTGCTAGGGTGGGAACAGGTGTTTGGAGTGATAGTGTTTAATTGTGATGTGATAGTGCTGGTGTTGTAGTGGTGGTAGTGGTGATGATGGTGGTGGTTGCAGTGGTATTAATGTAAAGTTAGCAGGGCTATGGTGGTTGTGATGTAAGGGGCCAATGGCCGTAATTGTAGTTGCATGGTGTTGATGGTAACGGTGTGATAGTAGAAAGAGCGTTGTAATGATGGCAGCAGTTGTGACTTGACGGTTGTTGTGATTGTGCTGTACGGTCAGTGTAACGCGAGTGCCGAAAACAGGTGGCAGTACGAATGGTAGAAAATGCATAGGCGGGAGAATGAACGAAAGAGAGAAACAGCGACAGAGAGAGACAGAGAGAAGGAGAGGGAGAGAGAACTGGGTGTATATGTGTTTCAGATATAATAAGCCCGAGATGCAAAGAAGCAGTTTGCCAGAAAGTGAAAGTATAAATGAGAGAGAGACAGAGAGAGAAAGAAAGAAAGAAAGAATGAGAGTGAAATGCACAGGGGTGGACAGACAGACAAACAGACAAGCAGGTAGACAGACAGATGGAGACACCGTGCGAGATAGAGTGTAGGAGTGAAGGAAGCAGGCGAAAAGCGATCAAATGTAGTAGTGACTCGATTAATAAACTCAAAGCGTAAATGTGGCAATTATGCGTATCTGTGTGCGTGTGCGTGTGTACGTGTGCGTGTGTGTGTGTGTGTGTGTGTATAAGTGTTCATGAGAAAGACAAAGATTGAGATAAATAGATAGATAGATAGATAGATAGATAGATAGATAGATAGATAGTGAGATGGAGAGAAAGAGGGAATTATGGACAGGCTAAAGAGGGCAAGAGAAACAAACCGACAGACAGTAGAAAAAAATAGGAGAAGAAGGAGACAGGGAGGTGAGAGGAAAAGGAGAGAGGTGGCTAAATGACAAGGGTATTGTTTAACTAACTGACCCATCAAATATATATAGTAAGAATCAAACTGACACACCAGACATTTCAGTCATTACCAAACATCAGAAATTACAACAGTAATAACATCGCCACCACCACCACCACCACCACCACCACCACCACCACCATCACCACCACCACCATCTCCTCCACCATCATCAGCAGCAGCAGCAGCGGCGGCAGTAGCAGCAGCGGCAGCAACATCAACAACAAGAATATCAACAGGAGAACAGGAATTAAAGAGGGCACCTGCCCTTGCTGTTCAAGGGACTACGCGATTATCTCTAGAGGTCCCCTTGTGTGAGGAGGACCACATCACTATCATCACCCCCCCCTTTTTATTTTACTTTATTTTTACTATAGTATAACATGTATGCTTCTCTTCTCTGTCTTGTTGTACACTGCGTATACTTTCTATACATTTATGGCTGTGTGGTAAGTAGCTTGCTTACCAGCCACATGGTTCCGGGTTCAGTCCCACTGTGGCACCTTGGGCAAGTGTCTTCTACTATAGCTTCGGGCCGACCAAATCCTTGTGAGTGGATTTGGTAGACGGAAACTGAAAGAAGCCCGTCGTATATATGTATATATATATGTATGTGTGTGTATATGTTGTATATCTGTGTTTGTCCCCCCAACATCGCTTGACAACCGATGCTGGTGTGTTTAGGTCCCCGTAACCTAGCGGTTCGGCAAAAAGAGACCGATAGAATAAGTACTAGGCTTACAAAGAATAAGTCCTGGGGTCGATTTGATTCGACTAAAGGCGGTGCTCCAGCATGGCCGCAGTCAAATGACTGAAACAAGTAAAAGAATAAAAGAGTAAAAGAATATATATATATTTATCCTATCACATTTCATTGTATGTAAACCCCCACATCTTTCTTTGTATTATTCCCCTCATTTTTCACCCTGGTGGCAGATAAAAAAAGAAACAATATCATTATCATAATCATTATTATTATTAGTAGTAGTAGTAGTATTAGCATTAGTATTTCACAAATGCAAATTTCGGCACCCAAGGCGTCCTCGCAGATGATAAAGTGACAGAACACGCCACAAGTTTTAAAAATAATAATACAACCACGAAATAACGATGATAAAGATGAGATAGCGACAACAATGATGATGATGATGAAAAGGAGGACGAGGAGGAGGTGGAGGCGGAGGAGGTC
>NC_142930.1:55782753-55785253 GCF_046866305.1 Octopus bimaculoides | reverse complement strand
CACACTGCCATAAGATTTACACCTTTATTGGAAATATTCGGGGCACCGATTTCAAATACGCCATCAGATGTGACTTCTCTGCTCTAGTTTGAGGGATACAACATAACCCTTCAAATGCTAATGCATCAATTGTTGCACTGAAACTAGAGACCCCAGTTGAATCATACGTTTTGGAATTTTTAAAATTATGCCAACTTTTCAGGAGCTAAATATAAAAGTATCACTAGTTATGATTTAATTAATTAATATTGGTTTCAAATATTTGGTACAAAGCCAGAAATTTCGTGGGTAAGTCGATTCAATCTATCCCAGTGCTGGTACTCATTTTATCGACCATGTTAGGAAGAAAGGCAAAGTCAATCTCGGCAGAATATGAACTCACAACGTAAAAGCGGACGAAATACCGCAAAGCATTTTGTTCGGCGCGCTAACGATTCTTCCAGCTCACCGCCTTAAATATTGCTACAAATATTACAATATTATTATCATCACATATTACTAGATTAGTTTATTTCAACCCCAAAGCTTTCAGTGCACTAGATTAGAATGTATAGTCATCGTAACACAAGACTCGTCTTTCCTACGAGGGTCGATAAAATACTCCTAAAATGAATGCTTCGTCACCTAAAATTTGTGGTCCTGTACTACTGTTAGAAAATTGTGTCTTAGTTGTTGTAGTCATAGTTGTCATAGTTGTAGACGTTCTAGTGGTAGTAAGCTAGCTTGATACCAGACCTAAACAATCCAAACTATAACTGATTGCGTTGCAATGGTAACCATACCATCCATTATATTCAAGCATAATGTAATATAGTACTACATTGTTTAATATGTCGTAATATTTTCTAAGACGATAGTGTAAAATTTAAGGGACAAGTGGCTGGTAATCCTTGCAGATTGTGTGGAACACGTAGATACTCCATTTTTAGCTTCATTGGATTTTCTCATCAGTTTTGTTATTGTTGCTGTTAAGCCCTGTTCAGTCCAGATCAAACAGGCTGATAATCAATTGTATTCCAATTGACACCATCTGATTTTTAAACTAAATTCATTGAACTCATGACAACATTATGCAGTGTGTACCTTTCAAAGACCGTAGTGTAGTGTGTGGTTATTGTAGTTGGTGGCTATTTGGTGGCGATTTAGCAACTATTTCTAGTAAGCTGAAATAGATGACGGTCAAGTCGTTTAATAACAAGCATAGATTTTAATGTGACATTTATAACCAAGAAAATATATAAAAATATTTTTTTACTCATTAAAATAGATTGAGTAATCTAAAGGAAAAAATTCATTGAAAACTTTTAATGAGTCACCAATTTCCCAGGTAAAGCTTTAAAATACGGTTGGTAGGATGTTGAAGCTGGTATAAAGTAATGTAGCACTAAACTTAATATTATCTCGGGATTATACGTAGTATCTTTGACAGTCGTGTGCGGTTAGCAAGACGCTGTTTTTCAACCGTTAGTTTAATCGCTCTGCAGCTGTTTGGAGAGTTTACTAGTGATGAAGCAGAGCTTACGAATCTTATAGCCGTTTTCAAAGAATTTTCCTCATGCCTCAGAGAAAAGTTGTCACTGTTTAAATCTTATTGCAGAGTTAGTGTAACTTTTCATGAAGACTGTCAAATCATCGTATAATTCAGTTTATGATTTAGTGTGTTATACTGTATTGGCGACAACATATGTGAATTCTGCTTTACTTCTTTGCTCTACAGTAGCGTCGTAGAAACACAGTTCTTGTTTACATCTTTGTGAAGCCATAATATAAAGACATTGCAAGAAAAATAGAAAAGAGCTGCCAACCACTTCAAACCACTTATTATACATGCATCGTACATACACATGTTCTTAAACACATATAGAGAACGCGCATGTATATGCATATACACAAACACACACACATATATACACTCACACACACACGTATGTGTGTGTGTGTTGGGGGGGGGGGGTAAGGAAAGTACCTAATTCTAAAATCTCTATAAGAGATGCAAGTAGTAACTCTACTGAAAAGTAATGTTTGTTGCCATTCCAGCGTGACTGTCCGTACGGAACGATGTAACTACTCTTTTTTAACCCCAGGTGGACACCACCTCGAGCTGGCTAACGACACAAAATCCGTATTGGATATATTGCAAGCAAGGGAGCGAACCTTCCCATCCAGCGGTGACAGGACCAGTGCACAAGAATTCATTACCCTTCCTCAGTACTGGACACCTGTCTGCTAGACATGGCAGTCGTTCGTCCCAGTTCGCAATATATGTAAAAATAAGCGACATTAAGCCACTAATCTTGTAGCCAACGAAATACTATGTTCATAAACACGTATACAGACCGTGCCTATATACATGCATATATATATATATATAAATATATATATATATATATATATATATATATATATATATATATGTGTGTGTGTGTGTGTGTGTGTGTGTGTGTCTAGTGAACATATATCTGTCGCCGTTTTAACACAATTGTTGAGATTCAAATTGAAT
>NC_142930.1:55775253-55777753 GCF_046866305.1 Octopus bimaculoides | reverse complement strand
ACACATATATATACATATATATGTAGATGTATACATACAATGTTAACTGAAGTAATCTGGAAAATTTACGGAGGTAAACATTTTACAATAATACATTTTATGCTGCCCTGGAGTAAATTAGGTTTGTTTTGGTTACACGGATGTAAATAGGCACCTGCGTATTCTGTTCGTCAGCTGGACCTTTTGAGAGTCATTTGCTTAAAGTGAATCGGTTTCTATTCACATGTAGCCGATGTAAAGCAAAGCTATTTCAGTATAAACAGTTCGAAATTTCCTAAGTTTCGAGTAGCAATTTCTTTAGTCTGGTTTCTACACCAATGTGCTCAGCAATTCCGGATGTAACATTTCAGTTACTGAATTAAGGAGGTGTTTCCGTGCAAGAGAATCAACAAGAGAAATTTAAGCATACTTTATATGCAAATACATGTATATAGTCTTTTATTCTTTACTCTTTTACTTGTTTCAGTCATTTGACTGCGGCCATGCTGGAACACCGCCTTTTAGTCGAGTAAATCGACCCCAGGACTTACTCTTTGTAAGCCTAGTACTTATTCTATCGGTCACTTTTGCCGAATCGCTAAGTTACGCGGACGTAAACACACCAGCATCGGTTGTCAATCGAATTTGGGGGGACAAACACAGACACACAAACATATACACACACATACATACATATATATATATATATATATATATATATATATATATATATATATATATATATATATATATATATATATATATATATGTGTGTGTGTACATATATACGACAGGCTTCTTTCAGTTTCCGTCTACCAAATCCACTCACAAGGCTTTGGTTGGTCCGAGGCTATAGTAGAAGACAGTTGCTCATACATACATGTGTGTGTTTGTGTGTTTCTGTGCTTGTGTGTTTGTATTGTAGGCATATTCAAATATGTGTACGCGTAAATAGAAATATATATTACACACACACACACACACACACACACACACACACACACATATACGAGAGCGTGCTGAAAAGTTCCTGGCTTTTGGGTAAAAGAAAATACAAGAGAATCGGTTAATTATGATATTATTCAGCATCATCCTCTCTCAGATTCACACACTGATTGCAGCGGTTGGGCCTCCAACGAGGCCTTTCGCGACACCCTTAAAGCTAGGAACCCTTCAGCACCCTTCGTATGTATGTGTTCACACATGCATTATCACATACAAACTTATATACAGATAGCAGAGAGTGGGGCGATATGCATATATTAAATCTATACAACTGTGTCCTTTTTTTCTGTGTATATGTGCGTATGTGTATACATATGAGCTCATATGTGTGTATATGTGTGTGTGTGCTTTTTGCGTATGTGCCTGTGTGTGTATGTGTGTGTGTGTGTGTGTGTGTGTGTGTGTGTGTGAGCAAAGATCCAGCTTGTAGACACGTGTAAATGCTTTGGGTTTATACTGTCGAGCTTTCTTCACATTTGCTTTCTAACTTTCTTTCGATCTTACTCGCGTCGCTTCTATCTCTTTCGTCTCTGTCATTCCCCCCTCTCTCTTTCTCTCTCTCTCTCTCTCTCTCTCTCTCTCTCTCTCTCTCTATATATATATATATATATATATATATATATATATATATATATATATATATATCCCCAGCCCCCGCCGATCGCTCTCGATCTTTCTCTTTCTCACTCTGTTCTTTCCTTCGTCCATTCTATTTTGTCATTTTTATAGCTGAGAAGTAAGGAAACCGGATAGCGTGACAGAATTTTTAACAGTTGCACCAGGGTCATCAACAAGAGCAACACAACCAGAACAACGCCAATCACAAGAACAATCCAATAAAGAATAAGAAAATCTGCAGAAGTTGCAACATCATCGGCTGCAGCAATAGCACCATCAGCAGAGACCACTGCGACAGCTGCATCGTTCGTTTACTCTAGGTGGGAATACACGAAGGTGTGTTTTAGTGATAACCTTGCTAGACCACGGAAGGGAGTTGTGCATTCCTCGCTATGCATAAAACCACAGAGAACGAGGGGTGGGGGGAGGAAAGATTAGAGACAGAGGGAGATGGGATGGCGTTAGAGACACACAGACAAACTGAGACGTAGTTAAAAGAGATAGAAGGGAGATATACAGCGTGAAAATGATATAGAAATATAAAACGGTAATAGGATGGATGAAAAGAAGATAGATAAACAGACAGACAGAAAGACAGACAGACAGACAGATAGATATACAGACAGACAGATAGATAGATAGATAGATAGATAGATAGATAGATAGATAGATAGATAAATGAAGTTTATAGTTATAAAGGGCAACACACACATATAAACATATATATGCATATATATTATTTTATTATTTTATTCTTTTACTTGTTTCAGTCATCTGACTGCGCCCATGCTGGAACACCGAATTTAATCTAACAAATCGAAGCCAAGACTTATACGTTGTAAACCTATTCAGTCGGTCTCTTTTGCCGAATCGTTAAGTTACGGACGGAATCACGCGC
>NC_142930.1:55760253-55770253 GCF_046866305.1 Octopus bimaculoides | reverse complement strand
CAGTAGCAGCTTCAGATACAACAATAACAAGAATAGTATAATCGCCCAGTTGCTCGCAACAACTGGACGACCTATCACTGAATTTGTGTGGAAAGTGGCCGAGTACTCTACAGACAAGTGTACCGTTAGATTAATTCTCCAATAGAAACAAGGTAACACAAGTGTGACAAGGCTGCACCCTTCGATTTGCAGGTGCAAACAGTGCGACTGACAGCTTAACAGTTGTCACCTACACAAATTCGCTCACAATAGTTGGGTCAACACGTGACTATGGTAAATGAACTTTTCCACAATGCCGTGGAGAATGATCAAGTCCGGATCCACATGGTTGAAAAGCTTTGACTGCATCCTCGTATGTTATGTCAGCAATAACTATAAGGTTGCCAGCATGTGATCAATAAATATGCTGGAGATAACAACTCAATCACTCAATCTTTCTGAAATTACTTAAGATGAATCATGGTTAGCGTTGTCCAGAGTATACTATGCCTAGGAAAGGACTGTAACGATGGTCACATGTGGAATGTGGAATGCTTTTGATCATAGCTCTGCTTGTTCGGGGCCTCCTTGAGGTTAAACAATATCAACAATAACATTAGTAATATCATTAATTTCTGAGACATCACAAAACGCCACCATATTGCCACTAGCACCACCATCACCGCCACCACTACCACGACAACAAAGACGACGCCAACAACAACAGCAGCAGCAGCAGCAGTAGTAGCAATAGAAACGGTAGCATTTTTGAAAGTTTCTATTCAACTGACTATACAACAACTTTCATTTTTTAACGCATTGAAAACACGTGACAAACACAGTACAAGCACAGATGCACAAACATACATACATACATACATACATACATACATACACACACGCTCTCCCATATACACATACTCGTACTCATTTTTATTCACAATTACTTACACACGCACACATGCACACATACAAACATATATGGTGTGGCAAGTGGACGCACGCGCAGAGAGTGAGAGAATAAGAAATAAGATAAAGAGTGATGAAACACACATATGGTTTACTATGTGCGTTTGCACGTATTCTTATAAATAGCTTGAAATCATTAAGTATGAAATATAAAGATACATGATTAACAATAGGATACATGGAAAAAGTGATTGGTTGGGGCGTAGGAGACAGAGAGAGAGAGAGAGAGAGAAGGGGAAGAGAGAAAGACAAAGAGACTGAAACAGGAAGTTTGAGGAAGACAACGAAATATGAAGTGAATAAAGGTATAAGATATATATATATATGTGTGTGTGTGTGTGTGTGTGTGTATTAATATACATATATATACATATATATATATAGGCATATATAAATGCCGACATATATGCATATATGTATATGCATGTATGTATGTATGTACAAATATATGTATATATATATATATATATATATATATATATATATATATATATATATATATATATATATATGTATATGTATATGTAATTGTTTCGACACATGTAGCATTGATCCCTCACGGGTGGGACACTTAACTGGTTCAAGAGCATCCGGCGATGCAGATGTATCTCATCGAGTGATAAATAGATACAACTCGCTAAAATAACAGTCCACAATGTATCTTCTCATTTCGTAGATAGAAAAACAGTAAAACGAAGGAATTATTTTCATTTATATAGAAGATCAAATATAAAATCACAGATGTAAAAAACGAAACGAACGCGCAAATTACTATTAACAAGTATGGATGTATGAACGCCTTCGCGTAAACTGTACGGCGCGTGTACGCACGCTCATACAAGCATCCGTAAAAATGTAAGCATATGCACATGTGTGGCTTGGTGCACTCACGATCACAAAGCGAGTTAAATAGCTACTTGCTGTTTATAAGAATGAGGTGAATAAACTAAACTTAACTCATCATTTATTTTCATACTGAAAGTAAGTTATGTTAACAGTTACTCAAATTCATTCTCATTGCATTGTGCGAAAGTACATTCATATGCATGTTGGCATCTTGAGGGTTTTTCAGAAATTCTATTAATGATCTTCTCATTGGTCCACAGAATAGAAAGGATTCCTTGGAGCAGAATGCGCATCTCTTGAAAATGATATTGTATGGTTTCACGTGCCTTACTATAGACCAAGTTATGTTGTACTTAATCTTATCTTCCTTTAGTCACCATACAAAATCGGTCAAACATGTTGAATGTCTCTTATTGATTCTCTTAAAGCTGGCGACGTGGTTGCGATAACGATTCTTAAATGAATCATCCATCTACCCAATATAAACATACGACCCTCTCCTTGTGTGCACGGTACATTTATATACAAGATTTGTACACATACAGAGATTCATCAATAAGATTTTGATTTTTCTCTGCATGAGAATTTATCATATTTATTTGTATATAAGGTAGTTCCGACTCCATTTTCCGATGTTATTGTGTTGGGTATATCATAAGCATTTATATTACAATTTGGCCGTATTGGGTGCTTTTCATCGTGGTTTACATCTCCTTTGTTAGTATTTAGATGCGTATGTTCGCTAGATCTAGTAGGTGGGTTATTGAACTTCTTTGCAGTTTACTATTGTTTATGCGATGCATAAGCTACTTTAAATTAGCTAAGTTAGGATAGGATACATTCATGGTGTGCCGATTAAATATAGCATGATATCGATTAGCTTTAGCAAAACATTTGTCCAAAGCAGCAAAAAACTTTCCAACGATCTTGGTTGAAACATGCGAGCCAAAAATTGAGTTGAACCAGAGTATATCCCGATTCCTATATCTGTTATTAAGCTTATTTGATCGAATTTGTAGTAGAGGATTGGAACTCTACTCCATGCCACACAAGCAGCAGAACCCAGTCATGGCTGTCAGACAACTTCTGCGTTCATATCACCCCTAGCATCTGGCCACCTAACTCCTCAGACTGCAACCCCCTTGATTGTTATGTGTGGAGCACAGCTGAACAAGAGACCAGCAAAACTCCATGTAACACCAAAGATGAACTGAAGGCAAGGATTATGGCTGCATTCATCAACTTAAACAAGAAAATCCTTCAGAAGAGTTATGGAATATTCCGAAGTCGTCTGGAGACCATGGTTGAAGCAAATGGCGATTTTATTGACTGAATTTACTCTTTAGTTTTTCATGATATTTTCATGTAACTTTCGTAAATATATCTATTAAAATGAGATGTCGGTGTTATTTTCAATTTAGCGTAACCGCCTTGAGATGCCGCAGTTTTTCGGTTTCGATTAGCAAATCTTTATATTTTCTGAGCTTATCAAATTCTTTTTCCTAGATATTATGGCACAGGGTATGCTCATGCCAATCAATAAACAGACTTTATTGTTTTGTCTTTGACAACAATATCTGGTTTATTTGCCTTGATGATCCGGTCTGTACATACTGAGAAGTCCGAAAGAATAGTTACATTTTCTCTCTCAGTTACAGCCCCAGGGTGGTGCTTGTATCATTTGTCAGCAGTTTTGATTTTATAATGCCGACACATTAACCAATGTAAATATTGACCAACTTCATTTGTACTCTACAGGTGCTAAAACCTTACATCCAGAGATTAGGAGATTAGGTGGTCCACTGTTTCTATCCCATTGTTGCAGTACCGGTACTTTGGGTCTACATCATTTTTCATCACATTGGCTTGATAGTTCTGGGTCAATACGCTCTGATCTTGGGCATCCAGGATAAAGCCTTCACTCTCTGCATTTAGCCCTGAGCTCCGTAGCCACTGATAGTAGAATCTGTGGTACTGAGTACAATATTTACAGTAGCCCATCTTTTATACGAAGAGAAAACATGTACATGCACTTCTAATCAGTTAAAATCACAAGCCATGAGAGCCTGGTACTGCATCAGGGCATTTAATATTATTATTTTGGTTTGGCTCAGGTTCGGTTTTATTCCTGGTAGGAATTATGTGGATAGCAGGCTACTACCGGTAACCTTAAGTATTCCACAAGTTTCAGCTGTTTAGGGCTCTCCTGATAATCCTTGCTGTCCCTAAGAGTCAAACATTCTGTATCTCTACAGGGCATTCTATTTCAATCTCTTTCAGCCATTTGTCTATATTTTGGCTTACTGTTCCCAACGCACCAATTATCATAGACACGACCTTTCTTGGCATGCTCCAAATTCTTCCTATTTCAAACTTTAAGGAATTGTATTTCGCCTGTTTTTCTTCCGCTTTCTTTACGATATTGGAATCAAACAAGTATGATGGGTCGATAAGTATATAACTTCGCTTTTCCTTATTTGCAATCGTTATATCTGGTCTATTATTTTCTATTTTGTTGTCGGTTTGAATTGGTAGGTCCCACAAAATCTTACGTTTCTTCGACTTCAGTACGCTTTCGATTCGATGATTGCACATTGCAAATTGTTTCATATGCCTACCAAAGCTCTGTCACCAGTGGAAGCACTAGAACTTCCGTCTCCCACAACTTTCCAGCTTCCTCGTTCAGTAGCTCACATTTCTTTATCCTTTTATGCTATTTATCTTTTGCTCAACTATCTCCAAGGATGGGGATATCGATAGTTTTAGCATACTTTTCTTTCTTGTTGATAACTACAATGTCTGGCATTCTTGCCTCAATTATTCTATTATACTGAAAAGTAAGCCCTACAAACGCTTAAATTTGTCATTCTCTAATATCCCTTCTGCTTTCTGCTCACGGCGTTTAGTTGCTCTGGCAAACCCACATATATCAGATATCAACCATAGATATCTCTGGCAACATTATCATGTCGTCATTTGTACTCCCGCAGTGCCAACTTAGCACATTCGCTTATAAGATACGTTTTACATAATGGTGATCTTTTCGTTTTGTCAACATGATGTTTAAAGCAGCTTGTTCGGAAAGCCTGCTCTTAGGTGTTGCACATCAGAGCTTCAGTGCATCCTTTCAGATCCCTATTTCTAAACCATGACGAACTCTTATCCCAGCCAATACATACTTTCTTTCAAGTGTACTGCCCGTGGTAAGTTCATCGTTCCATTCTTTTCCAAGTTCTTTTTTCACTCTTTACTTGCATTCATTTGATGTTACTGGATCAGCAGATTTCAGTGTATCAAGGTCCTTTATTTTTGATATGATGTAACCCTTTAAATTTTTAAGGTGTCAAGCTAGGCTATTTTCTTCGCTTTTGACAATGTTTACAACTTGTTATTCCTCTACTTCCTTTATTTCTTCCAACATAAAGTCATGCAACCAGTATATCAATCTCCTGGAAACTGTTCAGAAACTTGCAACCAAACGAATATTCGCCGTCAGGCATCTACCCTACTCTGAACGTCTTGCTTCCCTGGGCATGGACACATTAAAGCTCAGGCGTCTAGCAACTGACTTGGCGGATACCCACAAGATTATCTACCGTCTTTCCAACAAAAACATTTGGCACCTCTTTGAATTCCATATGTCCAACAACAACACAATCAAACTACAACACGGCACCTATGACTTTTGTATTGCTGGATCCATGGAACAAACTACTTGTATCAGGTGCTAGCTGTCGAGACACTACATCCTTCCATACTTCCTGAAATTCATACTTCTGGTGCCCCAAGTCATGTTTCTTTTTCTTCTCTCTCTTTTTTTTTTTTTTGTTTTTTGAATTGTAGTGCACCTGAGCACTGTATACAGCACATTTATTATTATTGTCATCAATTTCCTAGTTTCCCTGTCAATACTTTCTAATTTGTCTTTGCCCCATAGCGCATGAGGGATACAAGCCATGTATTCGTTGCCTTGATCTTATTCGTTCCATTTAATTTATACGACATTACAAGTCTCACCCACATGAGGTATTCTTTTTGAACATCTTCGTTTCTTTCTATTTGATCTTATCCAATTTAAAGACTCCCAAATACTCGTGTCCTCCCTCTCCCGTCTCTTTAATAACCTGTCCGTTAGCAAGCTCAATTCCTCTACTATTTGTTAGTTTTCTATGTTACAACGCCTTCATTTCTCAAACGTCATCCCAATATATTGACTAATCAAGGCGGCGAGCTGGCAGAAACTTTAGCACGCCGGGCAAGATGCTTAGCGGTATTTCGTCTGTCTACGTTCTGAGTTCAAATACCGCCGAGGTCGACTTCGCCTTTCATCCTTTCAGGGCCGATATACTAAGTACCAGTGGCGTACTGGGGTCGATCTAATCGACTGCCCCCCCCCCCCCCAAATTTCGGGCTTTGAGCTTTGAGTAGAAAAGAATATGTTGACAAAAAAGTTGTATGCATACAGGGTTGGCCAAAAGTTACATGAAAATAGCAGAAAAATTGGTTATTTTATCCTTATATGATGGAAAAAGGAAGTTGTTAGCAGACAGCTACGTAACTTGAACACGCAGCTTCCAGATACCGACTGAGTACTCTACCAATTAAGCTAAAATATCCTCTGACACTACGCTCCTTCAAATTAACACTCTAAACATAGTTTCGAATCCCGTGGCTGTCTGCTGACAACTTTTTCTGTCATATAAGGATTATATATATATATATATATATATATATATATATATATATATATTTGATAAATAAATTCAAAAAAGGATAAAACTCTTTTACAAGAATGTTATCAAGAAGCCAGTGTGTAAAAAAATTCATAAGGGAAATTTCTATTTCCAAGAATATAATTATTCGTTTATATTTATATAAAGGGCATTATTACAGAAAAATAATAACGCCACACAGTGGACTTCTCAAAATAACCACATTTAGTACCTAATGCGAGAAAAAAACAACCAACAGAAGATGACCAACTTTCTTTTAAATAAACTTAACTGTGTATCGACCGATTTCGCGATTACTAGAATGAATCTAGATTTCGTTCATCAGCACAGTATTGTCCCCAAAATATATATAAATAAACAAAAACAACCCGGAAGTATTTCCCGCTTCTTTGATGAAGATATATACAGATAAACTTCATTCCCTTTATTCTGTCAGATACGTAGTGTGTTCGTTTTTGGTGAGGTGAGAATTCTGTTTATTTATATATATTTTTGGGACAATACTGTGCTGATGAACGAAATCTAGATTCATTCTAGTAATCGTGAAATCGGTCGATACACAGTTAAGTTTATTTAAAAGAAAGTTGGTCATCTTCTGTTGGTTGTTTTTTCCTGTGTGGTAAGTAGCTTGCTTACCAACCACATGGTTCTGGGTTCAGTCCCACTGCGTGGCACCTTGGGCAAGTGTCCTCTATTATAGCCTCGGGCCGACCAAAGCCTTGTGAGTTGATTTGGTAGACGGAAACTGAAAGAAGCCCGTCGTATATATGTATATATATGTGTGTGTGTGTGTGTGTGTGTGTGTGTGTGTGTGTGTGTGTGTGTGTGTGTGCGTGTGTGTGTGCGCGTGCGTGCGTGTATGTTTGTGTGTCTGTGTTTGTCCCCCCAACATCGCTTGACAACCGATGCTGGTGTGTTTACGTCCCCGTAACTTAGTGGTTCGGCAAAAAAGACCGATAGAATAAGTACTAGGCTTACTAAAAATAAGTCCTGGGGTCGATTTGCTCGACTAAAGGTGGTGCTCCAGCATGGCCACAGTCAAATGACTGAAACAAGTAAAAGAGAGTAAAACTGTATACATATATACATATGTATATATATATATATATATATATATATATATATATATATATATATATATATATATATATATGACACGATGTCTTGTGTAATTTCAATCTCCACAGCTAAACTGTTCGTATAAATAACTATAGAGTTATCTTCATACATATTTCAGATTTTCTGAATAACTTAATCGGAAATATTCATAACGGAATATCTGTTCAGAGAAATATTTATGTAATGCTTCCGAAAAATGACAGCAAAGCTGAATGTAATCGACTTAGGAAATCTCAAAAACTAGTATTATTCTGCACGCCCAAAGTTGTAGTTTAACACAAATGAACTTTGAGACGAATACACATGCAACAGACTTCGTTTTGAATAAATTTACTTTAACTCTTTTGAGTATGTAATTTCGTTTGATTGGTCTTGAATACTTTTCCAAAATATCTCTCAGGAAACTTATTTTGTTTTCCTGAGAATTCAAAAATTCTCTCTCATAAAAGTGATTCAAACAGGCGCCTATCGTTAACCAGCACATTTCAGTTTAGAATGGCAAGCAAATAAAATTATCATCATTTTGTTTGCACAGCTGTCCGAATAATCTGTCTGTGAGTGAATTCTTTTTAATTCTGTTAATTGTTGTAATGAGTTATTTCAATGAACGGTACAAGCAATTAATAATGTTTTTCGCAACTAAACCACACAACGCATTGCCAATAAATTCAACACTGCGTTTGCAGTGAATTCATGGAAGCAGCTTAACACGGACAGTCCTCTTTCTGTTGCAGGTGTCATATTTGTAAAAACTGCTCCACAACATGAAATACTGACTCAGCTTCAATGTCGTTTACCTCATATCTCGAAAACAATAACTGACGAGTTATCTTTCTTTTTTTTTTTTTGTAAACCGGACAAAAGGTAATAGTAAGCATTTATTCCACAATAGAGTTGATTCATCTAGTTGCCAGTAGAATTGAGCAGCCCGCAAAAAATAAAATAATGTGCTTTCCACATCCTTCACGATTTTCTTAATTAGTCGTTTTATTGAAGTAGTGCACACATACACACTTAAAAATAAAGCACATTGATTATGATAGTCAGTGGCTTCTGCAACACTGTATGATGAACTTCGCTAAAAGTCTGTAAGATCAATTCTCTGTCAATCGCATGCTGCCTTCTACAGTCGCTAATCAGTAATGACATTTGGAAAGACACGTAACCCGTTATCTTCATGCTTTGTTGCGAATAGAAACATTAAATATCTTGGATTCGAAGTGTTTTCAATCAAAATAACCCTATATTTGTTAGTAAAAATTAATTCTTTTTCAAAAACCCTTCGAATGCTAAAGTTTTAGTAGATTCATTTAGAAAGTCTCTCCTTCAAAGCATGTACCATGTTAGTATGTGGCAAAATAAAGTCATATTTCAAATATTCAATATTGTAGTGCTGTGCATTTCCTTTGGATTTACCATGTTATACTCATAAGAATATATTATGAAAAATATATTGTCGATATCACGTGACGGAGCAGATGTTGTTACACATCGCTGGTCACAATGCGTTTTTGCATTGTTTTAGCCTTTAAATGACGTCACCCCGCTGGTTAGGCGAGCAGGCCAACATTCCCCTCTGATCGGAAGGGGGAGTGGAGCAACGTGAAATGAAGTGTTTGCTCAAGAACACAACGCAACGTGCGGCCCAGTCACTCATGATCTAGCGATCGTGAGTGCAACAGCCTAACCACTAGGCCACGCGCCTTCACTATTGATATATATTTTTTTATTTGGAGATGTTTTTATAATATTCAATAAACAAGAATCACTGCCATTAACGCTGGAGACAGTTTAACGAATGGCAACTAATTAATATCATTAGATTTCTTGCTGCTTCTTACCATTCATCATCTTGTTTTCTTATAGTTCCTATCCTTTCTTGCTTTCTAGCATTCTTCTTCAGTCTTCGAACACACCCAAAGTGTGATAGGGCCGATTAGGAATTACAAGTGTAAACAATTAATTTACATAGCTAGACAGGCACCAACAATACCGATTAACTAATTGATTTTATATGATTTTATACAGTGCAATGATATCTAAGTTCATGGGTAGAAGATGAGTATTTCTTTTTCCGATAAATACCTAATAACATTAGAGACAGGAAAGAACCACCTACTTTTTCTTCTCATTGGGAGATAACTCTTTTGATGTAATCAGTATTTTTCATTGACAGGTTATCGAAAAAGTATTCTTTAGTTCAGTGTGAACAAATGAATTAATACACTTTATCAGCGCAAGCACTGTTCTACAAATTAATCAAAGCAGTTTGACGTTATGCATATGTACAAAAACACTATAAGCTTCATATCTCTCTATGAAGAGAAAAATGACATGCTTTCTCCGATGAAAGT
>NC_142930.1:55687753-55755253 GCF_046866305.1 Octopus bimaculoides | reverse complement strand
GGATGTCTGCTTTTATCTGCTGGAAGCGTTTAAAATCAATGAAGACACTGTTTCTCCCCATCAGTGTGTGTGTGTGTGTGTGTGTGTGTGTGTACGTGCGTGTGCGTGTGTGTATGTGCGTGAGTTGTGAATGTGTGTGTTCATACATACATACATACATACATACATACATACATACATACACACACACACACACACACACATATATATATATATATATATATATATATATATATATATATATATATATATGCAGGGTGCAGTGAATAAACTGTCGTCTAAATTACGCAAAAATGAAAATAACACTGACATCTCATTTTAACAGATATATTTACCAAAATTGCATGAAAAATATCTTGAAATACTAAAGAATAAATTTATTCAATAAAATCACCATTGGCTTCAACCACGACCTCCAGACGACTTCGGAATCTCCTGAAACTCTGCTGGACGGTCTCCTTGTTTAAGTTGGTGAATGCTACCAAAATCCTTATCTTCAGTTCATCTTTGGTGTTACAAGGAGTTTTGTTGGTCTCTCGCTCAACTGCACCTCACATAATACAGTCATATCTCAAATAATCAAGGGGATTGCAGCCTGGGGTGTTAGGTGACCAGATGTTAGGGGTGATGTGGAATGGTGCAGAGTCCTGTTGCCAGACACAGGGTCTTCCAACAGCTACGCTTTTGATTCACGGCATCATTACCTCCTCCAGGTCTATGATGTAGGTCTTGGTGTTGAGGCCGTGTGGGAAGATGAATGGAGGCGTAACATCGCTATCTCTAGTGATCACTCCAAACACCATGATGTTAACTGAATATTTGATTTTTATCACTCTCGGTACATGCACTGTCCTCAGATTGACACCCAAGCTCTCTGAAATATTCATATTAAAGCTTCCAACGCGAATGCCAAGCAATACAGAATGTCGTTTCCAAATTTCTTGCAGAGTGAATTGCGTCATGGTGCAGTTTTTCTTTTCTCAAAGACGGTGCCCAACTGACCCTACTATACTGTGTAGTCGACAAAATAAAAAAACAACAAATGCGTAGGAGCTAAATTGAAATATAAAATGGCGACAATTTACCCATCGCACCTTGTATATGCTGATTTCTCTTTAAATATACTATCATTAAACGGTTGAGGTTTTTTTTAAAGAAACCGACAAATCATCTAACTATTTAAAAGTATTTACATTAGTTTCTATATGATTAGTTAGACCTGTTTCCTGCTGATCTTTCTTTGCGGTGTGGGAAGAAATATCATTTAATCGCCTTTACTTTTAATCTGTGCTCGTGTTTGCGTGCAAGAAAAGTTTTGCAAACCAAATAGACGTTTTGCATTCAATATAATACGCATTAATGTGTACACAAGAAATTAGCGTGGCGCAAATTAGATGGGTAAAATGATTTAGTAATTAATAATTAGATTTATTATACATTAAGTGTGTGATTTGTAATTCTAATGCTGTTATACCTGTTGTAGCGTATACGGTGAACCCAGCTATCAGCCGATTTCATTGTAAATATAATTATGCTATTTTGCTTTCATTGGTCTTTGATGGCTTTGGTGCCACCGGTTATATGGCAGACGAAACTAAACAAGGTGAAAAGAAACACATTCCCTTTTAACCAAGCCCACACTTAAAAATGAACGTGAAGCTGTAGAGAGTGAGTGTCCAAGTGAATGGGCTTACTCTGAATATGTAGCTGTAGATTGAAGAACTACAGAACATTTGCATTGGTTTTCAAAATGACTAAAGTTTTGTTGGGTTTCCACGAGTAGCCCTCGGAAGTCTACACTATTAGAGAATTATTCTTTGTTTGAAGTGTTTTCTTTTATTTCCTCCTCACATACCTTTTTACTTAATCCTGCACTATAACGTCATCGACCAACCGCGATGCTTTTGTCATTCGCTGATGGTTAATAAAGAAAACATTATTATAACAAGGACAACGAAAAAGAGAAAGAAAATGCATATTGCGTATGAACGTGAATGTCTTGACAGGCGGTTGTTGACCTGCTAAAATTTGTAACTGGATTCCTCTCATGTAAGAATGCTCACATATATTGTCTAAAAATGAACAGAATGCTTTGATAGCAAGTCCGCTTTATAATTTCTAAACTGAGATTTATTATCATCAAAAATAACAGTAACAATGACTTGGCATTATTCCTTGTTGCTTGTGATTGAATAAAAGATAGTTCGATAGTATTGTAGATTACCACACTATATGCATTCGATTATTTAGTTTCTTCATTGTCGTTGCTATCATATTACCACCAGAGCAGCACTGTTCGGAAGATCAAATGTTTTCCGGCCGCGAAAATCCTAAAGGAATGTGTAGAACTAGATTATTCAATATATTCAATTTCAGTTAACACACAATAGGTTGTGATTATAGGGACACTTGATTTTATCTAGTTCCCTCATTGGTTCATTGTGTTTTTTCGTTTTTTCATTATGTTTTTCATCATGACGAGGTCAGTGATGTTGACGATATCAAAATCGCATTTTGTCCCCTGAGATTGATTAACAAAATAAGTACCGGTAAAGAAATATGCTATTCAGACAACAATAGTCTTTTCGATTCAAGCTATTTACTTTATTCTTTACTAAGTTTAATCATTATTGCAATTTATCGAATCGCAAGTTACTTGCCGAAGGTAATTATTTCCTTTCTATATCTTGTGTTGTCTTTCGCGGAAACGATTAGGCTCTTTTATTTATTTATTTATTTATTTATTTTTACGTTCGCTGGTTCACACATTCCATTGTGTAAATTTATGTAGATAATCCATTGAGATTATTGTCAGTGCAATATGCTAAAACGTGTAACTAGATATCGTTACTTTCGGCTATTGGATATCGCAAGGTGGCGATTTGGTAGAATTGTTAGGGAGTCGGACAAAATGCTTATCGTCATGTCTTCCGGCTTTTTGTGTATTGATTTCAAGTACAACTGCACTTACCTACCACTTTAATCCTTTCGGGTTCTATAAAATAAAGTGCCTGCCAAAAACTGGAATCGATGCAATTGACTGACCACTCCACTTAAAATTGCTGGCTTTATGACAAAATGTGAAACAAATATATAGTATACCAATTGTTTTTTTACAGTTAAAATGAAGGCTATACTAACAAGAACAAGAAGTAACACACTCTTTTCGAAATACATAAATTCTTTTATTCTTTTATTCTTTTACTTGTTCCATTGATTTATTTACAGCTGATCCGGGGGTTCCGCCTTGAAGGGCTTAATCGATCAAATCGTCATAATATTAATGTTTTTAAATGAGGTATTTATTCCAATGGTCTCTTTTGCAGAACATAAGTTTCAAGGACATAGAGGGACTAATCATGTTTGTCAAGTGGTACAACACAAAGGTGTACTCCACCGTACACTCATACCACACATACGCATACAGAAGAGGGATATACACACACAGAGAGAAACGTATGTGTATGTGTGCACGTGTGTGCGTGTGTGTATGTGTTTGTGTGTGTAGCTCGTGTGTGCGTAGCTTGTGTGTATTTGTGTGTATGAATGAGGTGTATATACACATTCAAACACACACACACAAAAACATACAAATAGATATATGTATGTTTAGATATACACACATATACATATGTTTATACACACATACAAGCATATATGAATTTATATACATATATATATATATATATACATACATATATATATATATATATATATATATATATATATATATATATATATATATATATATATATATATATATATATATATATATATATATATATATATATATATATATATATATATATATATATATATATATATATAGACGACGGGCTTCTTTCAATTTCCGTCTACCAAATCCAGTTACAAGGCTTTATAAGACTGAACCCCGAACCATGTGGTTGGGAAGGAAGCTTCTTACCACACAGCCTGGCCTGCGCATATATATATATATATATATATATATATATATGTATATATGTGTGTGTGTGTGTGTGAGTGTGTGTGTGTGTGTGTGTGTGTGTGTGTGTGTGTGTGTGTGTGTGTGTATTTGTATTCCAGTTAGTCAGAGAGAGAAACAACGTCCGCCGTCCTTGACACAGAGACTGATAGGAGGAATAGAGGAAGTTATCATTGGAATAGTGTCCTTCACTGAATGCTTGTATCAGAGTGAATTTTGCTACAAACATCAAGAAAGCAGGTGGTGCTATTAAACTGGGCGACGGATTACATGTAGCACCCAAAAATACAGAATTCAAAAGCTAGAACTAATACCACAAGACGTCTCCCCCGGTGTTCTAAGAATTCACCAATTCACCACTCCAAAGATGAAAGACAAAGTAGATTTCAATGGCATTTGAACACACTTTCAATCGCGTTTGGGATATTTTGTACTACATTGTAACAACTTTGCTACTTCATGTTGACAGGCGCGCGCACTTGCATGTATGATGTGTGTGTATTTTTGTGTGTATCAACGAACGTACATACCACATACTACATAATACATATATACATAAATGATTATATATGTGTAGAGTACGTTATGTTTATATATCGAGCTAACTTTAAAATCGTCACTTTTATGTATTACAGGATATTCTGGCTTTAAGTTTAGAATCGATTTCTGTTGTGTTATGCAGATAGAAACCATTTACTTTATATTTGTTTTAGACAAACTTTCCCTCAATTGTGCGTATGTTTTACATGCTGAAGATTAAAAAAATACATTAAAACTAGCACTGTTTTATTCAAAACTAGCTCGCTTTATGTTCGATCACTTACAAGGAATTGCGGTCAAATCTCTCTAAAATTACAACTTACTGCCTTAAAATGAAATGCAAAGTTATATTTCATGGTATAGTTCTGGATAAATACGATGTGATATTCACAGCTGGTACAAATCCGATAATAGCTCTGTTCGATCAGAGTCAATCTGGGTTAAACAAGACTCTTGTATTGAGAATCGCATAACACATTTCGCTGTAGGAATGCATCAACTCCACCACGCAACCGTGTGGTTCAGAGTAAAATATCATGAGGGATATAAAATAAATTCATTTCAGCATTACAACCAAATGAAGTCCTTGTTCATGTACTTGTTGCAACATGCGCCGCTCATCAATATTCTGAAGAACCCAGCATTTTATGAGTCGTTGTTTTTTTTTTTTTTGTTTTGTTTTTACTACAAACACAACACTATCTGTAACAAAATACGAATGACTGATCGGTTACCTTGTTTTCTATTAGTCTATGGAGACAGCCATCTGCTCTAGTTTATTGCATTATGCACCAAGCGTTGAATTATTAAACACTTATTAAATGAAGTAACACAGATTTAATAAGCCTGACACAAGAATCATGAACCTTGGCCTTGTTGCTCAAACGTAGCAACAAACATTCCCATTTCTCCCTTTGTATAAAACGCATATACTGGTAACAGTTTAGACGCCAAATGTGAAATTATACGAATAGTATATGTATACAAACGATGAGTCAATGCTGTTCAACGAATTCAAATGCAAATGTTTCCACTTAGGTCAGATAAATCCGAAGACCTATTACTTTCTTGGAGATAATTTGATTATATCCTGAACAGAGGAACGTGATTTGTTGTATTAATCTATCCTGCTTCATATTTTATAGCAACCAAAAAAGCAAACACCTACCAAAAGAGGCAAACACTCTTGAACACGTGCACATACAAACATGTACATGTACACACTCTTCGCATACATACATACACTACGCACGCAGGCACACAACACAGACACACTCACACACGCACATACTCACACATTCACGCACACGCACGGATATGTGTGTGCGTGTGCATAATTGCGTGCATGCATGTTTTTGTATATCATAGATAGTAATATACAGACATCAGACATACATACATAGCCATAATCGTATAATGAAAAGTGGTGCTGCTGTTTATAACAGAAAAGCGAAAGCGAAGGCCAAGACGAATGAGAACAACACGGTTAAATTTCCTCTTAAAGAATTGCAAGTTAGTAGCAGCAGGAAAAAACACTACCGTGAAGAAATTCAGTTTTAGCCGATAATTTAGAAGGAAGGCCTACGTCTCGTTAATATTAGGTTGTCAAGAAATTCTTGCGGTTTTTAACTTTTAAATTCAGAGGCACATATCTCGGCTCAAACAAAACTTTATTAATCGAAATAAAAACCATCAGAATCAACACAGTTTTGCCAACGCGAAACAAGTTTATTTATGCCAGTAGCGTAAAATTCCTGCGTTCTGGTGGCGATGAAGTCGTTGAAGGCGCGTTTGGCATCATCTTGGTTTCTGAAGCATTTCTCACACAGGAAGTTGTCGAGATGCTTGCAAAAGTGGTAGTCGGTAGGCGAGAGGTCTGGTGAGTATGGCGGATGAGGCAGAGTTTCGTAGCCCAATTCGTTCAACTTCTGCAGAGTTAGTTGTGCGGCGTGCAGCCGAGTATCGTCGTGGAGAAGAATTAGTCTTTTCTATTGACCAATGCTAGATCTTGCTGTTGGAGTTTCTTATGCATTTCATCCATTTGCTGACAGTACTTCTCCGACGTAATGGTTTCGCCTGGATCCAAAAAGCTGTGAATGGACGGGCCGCAGACCACCAAACAGTCACCATAACCTTCTCTTGGTGCAACTTTGGCTTCGGGAAGTGCTGTGAAGCTTCGTCGGCTCCAACCACTGAGCTGAGCGTCGCCGGTTGTCGTAAAGAATCCACTTTTCATCGTAAGTCGAGAAAGGGGTCATCCTTGTTGCATAAAAGAAGGAAATAAGACACTTCAAAACGGCGCTTTTTTTTGGTTGTCGTTCAATTTGTGCGGCACCCATTTCTCAAGTATTATTTTTTTCCAATCTCTTAAAAGTGGTTGGAAATTGTCATATACGTTATGTCTAATTCAGAAGCAAGCTCCCGAACAGTTGTGTGTGGATTGGTTTCAACTAAGGCTCTTAGTTGATCGTTGTTGACATCCGATGGCCGACCAATACGCTTATCATCTTCAAGACTCTCGTCACCGCTACGAAATTTCTTGAACCACCATTGTGCTGTACGTTCATTAGTGGTTCCTGGACCAAACGCATCGTTGATATCGCGAGCTGTTTCAGCAGCTTTTCGGCCTAACTTGAAATGGAATAAGAAAATTGTGCGAATTTGCTTTTTGTCCATGTTGTATTCAACGTTCCGGAAAAAAGGCCTGACTATTCAAAAAGAAAAAGAGTAACACGATTCGATAGAGCAAGAAACGGGCTTTAAGATGATATATAAAGTCAAAGTAATTTAACGAAAATTAATTTGAAACTACATCATTTAAAACAAAAATTTAAAATTCCGCAAGAACTTTCTTGACAACCTAATATATCGATGCCTACAATTGGACAAAACATAAGTGACAAGGGAAGGGGATACGTGTAGATCTGCAGGTAGAAGGAGAGTAGCTAGTTTCGAGGAGCAAAGGTACTTATTTCGGAGAGGAAGTTTTTATGATGTAATCTTTGTTATATTGCAGATGGGTGTTCACCAGTAAATATCCTTTGTGCTGGTGAAGCTTAGCATTTGTAACAGAATGGCGCTTTAGACAATGTTCAGTTTAGAAGGTAGGATGCGATATATATTCTTCACATGCGTAGTAATTAAAATGACGCCCTGCAAGATGCTTCTGATCATAGAGTCAGCGTAGTTTTGTTATAAAAGTTTTCTGGTTCCATGTGGATTACGCTTGAATGACGAAGGCTAATAAGTTGACTGTAGTATTATCTGCGTAGGATTTAGTGTAGTAGGAAGTGAATTTAGTAGTATCAGTTGACAGACGGTTTTTTGCTACTTTAAAATCATCCGAAGCTGATGTTAAAGACAGCTAAAGAGTTGGGATTTTGCAGTAGTAGTAGATAGACCAGCTCCAGTAAATCATTGTGTGGGACCAAGTTACTCTTCTATGAATTTGTTGGCATACGTTTCCGTTCTCACAATTTTTGTTTTTTCATCCACCCGGAGGAATCGATCATAAATACCTCAGCAAAACACCACGCTGATAACACCCCCACCTTAAGTTTCCCAGTCAAATCGCAGGAGTCAATGGCAGTTAAAGCTCGCAACAATTTGATCTCAGATTTAGGATCGTCTTGGCATCATTTGAAAATACTGCACAGCCTTCTCGCTAGTCATTGGAGTTATCTTCCTCTAATTTCAAACTTAAGTGCCTTAATATCACACTAGGCAGCAATTTTCTTGAGCCTTGCTATGCATTCTATTTTATAGGAATAGTTCCACGAGACGAGGTGGGAAGATTTGTGCATCTCCTGTTGTTTTCTCAGTGAAAATAACGTAAACTATATAAAAAAAAGTGTTGAGATTACCAGATCGTCCGATATTTATTCACTTTGGGTAGCGTCTTGTTCCTTACATTAACAATTTCATAGCTATCAGTAAGAAGACTGAAGAAATGACACATTCTGTCACCAGTGCGTACTAATTGGTTGGGAAGATTTGGTACCAAACCGCATGATTGAAAGAATTGGCTGGAGGAATTCATTCACTGAATGGATTCACAAACAAACACATCGGCTTAGAAATTATGTATCCCCCGATTTTCTGAGCTTTCTTGAATAATAGAAAGTGCCGTTCAGTATATAAAGAGTGGAAAGATCTTCAATGAGCAAATATATATGGCTTAGTTCTCATGAACTATACAAAAAAATATGTTGCTTTTTGTTATTTTCATTCATTTCGGGATATCAGTGATTGGAAATTTGACATCGTTCTTGCCAGCAGCTTATAACATATCTAACCCTGTTTAACGATAAAAGATACACTCGCGCACGTACATGCACGCTTACATGTATACATGCACTCAAACGTACGCACGCATGCACACACATATACATGTGTGCATGTGAGTAAACATATGCATTTGAATATGTGCATACACACATACATATATACGCATATGTGCACACACACAAATACATGCCCAAAAACACGCTCATACACACTCACAGAAGCATATACCTAGTATAGCTACGCACATACTGGAGTAGATAGATAGATAGATAGATAGATAGATAGATAGATAGATAGATAGATAGATAGATAGATAGATAGATAGATAGATAGATAGATAGATAGATAGTAGTAGATAGGTAGATAGATAGATAGATAGATAGATAGATAGATAGATAGATACACATGCATATGGTATTCCGGGATACATACGTCATTTCGTTCTTGTTAGTATAATATTTCTTTCCACCGTAAAAAAACGCTATATTGTATACATCTATATTTACTGAACATAATGATATCTGGTTATTGGTATTTGATATTTCACTAACAATATTTTCAATAGAATAACAATTGAGTGTACAAGGGAGAGATTGTGGGGCAGCAATCGCAAGGAATATCTGATCTGGCTGGAAATCACTTCTATGAATTACATCGCAAGATTTAAGATGGCAGTTTTTTTCTTTGGCAACGAAGTAACGCTTCTAAAACTGCAATAATGATTTTACTTGGTAAAGTACAAAGTAAATATTTTGAAATATGATGAAAATAAATATATCATATATATCATATATCATATATGTATATATATATATATACATACATGCATACATACATATATATATATATATATATATATATATATATATATATATATATATATATATATATATATATATATAGGCACACATAGGTGTGTGTATGTGATTATCATATGTATATGTATGTATGTATGTATGTATGTATGTATCTCTATATCACGCACACACACTTGTATGAAGATACATGATTTTGAGCTAATATATGTCCATATATATGTATGTATGTATATATATATATATATATATATATATATATTTATATATTTAGAAACGTGTGTGTGTGTAACCGGTATAGGCAACTGAGGCTGTATTTAATTAAGATAACCACCCATATACTATATTTATTGTATAAACACTGACGATAAGCCAGCTACTGCAGTATTTCTCCTGAGATAATATCTTCTGTGGACTTGCTATTTTAAAAACACAATAAATAGCAGTGAGTAGTGGCCAGTGGGAGTGGGAGTTTCATTTCCTCTTCTTTAGGTCTCTTAATGGTGCATACTCGCAACCAACTGCATAATGTAAAAAGACACCTTTAGGGTACGAATTACCATCGGATTACACCTAGAAAGTTACCCGACGAGATACAAGACTGAGCAAGATCTTTATGGAAGACCTGCAGAGATCCATGAATACCAGTCTCTTCTCTCCACGAAACCGATGGTGTCCATGGGAAAGGAAATACAGCTTAGCACAAGTGACTCAGACTCCACAACTCATTTCTACAGCAGACAGAACCTGGAGCAACATGAAATAAAGTCATATGCTCAAGAATACAACACACAGCCCGGTTTAGGAACCTAAATCACAAGTTCACGATTATTAGCTCAATACCCTTACCACTGAGCCATGCACCGTCACAAAACTGAATATGACATTCAATGAATAAGACATTTTATCATGCTTACTAAAGAACAACGAAAATCATAACAGCAAAGACAGCAACAACACAAAGTAACAACATAGAGTTTTACCTTCTCCTCTATTTTTTTGGTCCTTTTTTTCATTGTACCTTTTTTGCATTACCTTTGTCCTTTACTCAGGTACGTGTCACTCATCCCTTGACCACCATTTAGTGAAGTCGGGAAATCGAATCACAAACGTCGGGTTGTCGGCAACTAAACGGGTAATTCCACAGGGCTTGCTTTGTGAGGACGGTGTGTTTATGGTATTTGGATCTCCCTGGAGGATGGAGAAGGATACTTGTGTAAGGGCGGAAAACTCTGAATAGTCAATGGCCATCCAAATAGCGTTTCTTCATTAGTTATGCTGCCGATAAAGTCATAACTGTTTAGGGCAGCAGTGATAATAATAATGAACATTATATGTATATATATATGTATATATATATATATATATATATAAATATATATATATATATATATATATATATATATATATATATATATATATATATATATATATATATATATATATATATATATATATATATATATATATATATATGTGTGTATATATATATATATATATATATATACGTATATATATATATATATATATATATATATATATATATATATATATATATATATATATATGTACCAGCATGACCGCAGCCACTTGGCTGAAACACATAAATAAACATAAATAAATATATATATATATATATATATATATATATATATATATATATATATATATATATATATATATATATACGTATATATATATATATATATATATATATATAAAGTGTAGTATATTGCCACTTAAGTGTGGCTGACCCCTAGGGGTGGATGTTACTGTTGCTTTTAGCCCCAGGAGGACATCTCCTCCAGCTGGCTTATCGACACACGACTGTGTCCTGTTTGCCAAGGGAAGTTATCCCTCTCACCATGATCTGCAGCACGAACGGATCCGGATTTCAGGGTTATTTCCCTTCGTCGGCGTTCGATAGCTACTGACCTTGGTGAGAGAGACAAAAACCTGGCAATCTTATATCTACTTTTCCAGTGAAATTCTTCACTGATATCGAAAAGGTGAAAACAAGCAATGTTAATTCTCTAAATGAAGTATTAACAGTAACTGCACGATAAAGTGTAGTATATTGCCACTTAAGTGTGGCTGACCCCTAGGGGTGGATGTTACTGTTGCTTTTAGCCCCAGGAGGACATCTCCTCCAGCTGGCTTATCGACACACGATTGCGTCCTGTTTGCCAAGGGAAGTTATCCCTCTCACCATGATCTGCAGCACGAACGGATCCGGATTTCAGGGTTATTTCCCTTCGTCGGCGTTCGATAGCTACTGACCTTGGTGAGAGAGACAAAAACCCGGCAATCTTATATCTACTTTTCCAGTGAAATTCTTCACTGATATCGAAAAGGTGAAAACAAGCAATGTTAATTCTCGATAAGCCAGCTGGAGGAGATGTCCTCCTGGGGCTAAAAACAACAGTAACATCCACCCCTAGGGGTCAGCCACACTTAAGTGGCAATATACTACACTTTATCGTGCAGTTACTGTTAATACTTCATTTAGAGAATTAACATTTCTTGTTTTCACCTTTTTGATATCAGTGAAGAATTTCACTGGAAAAGTAGATATAAGATTGCCAGGTTTTTGTCTCTCTCACCAAGGTCAGTAGCTATCGAACGCCGACGAAGGGAAATAACCCTGAAATCCGGATCCGTTCGTGCTGCAGATCATGGTGAGAGGGATAACTTCCCTTGGCAAACAGGACACAGTCGTGTGTCGATAAGCCAGCTGGAGGAGATGTCCTCCTGGGGCTAAGAGCAACAGTAACATCCACCTCTAGGGGTCAGCCACACTTAAGTGGCAATATACTACACTTTATCGTGCAGTTACTGTTAATACTTCATTTAGAGAATTAACATTGCTTATATATATATATATATATATGTGTGTGTGTGTGTGTGTGTGTATATATATATATATATATATATATATATATATATATATATATATATATATAGTAGCAACTAGTAGTGACTAGTAGTAGCATTCAACTGCGACTTTGATGTGGCTACTCGCTTTACTGTTTAGTATACGTTACTATATCTCTTCTAGAGATTTTATAACTAGCTATTTTGCTTGCTGCAAATCAGTGACCGCTGGTCACTTTGTTTACAATATATCCCTGGCAGAAGCGGATCTTAGCTATCTCTCCACTGCTCAGGTGCGCGTGGCTGACGAAGAACAAAATAGCTCGAAACTGGACCAGTCCTGCGATCCTGTGAGCTGCTGGAGAGTAATAGGGGTTTGCTCCAGCTGCTAGTGATGTATATAAAGGGTGCAGAGCTTGCACCGAAAACCAGCTGGTAGAGAATCCGCCTGGGGTTAAACTTGTATAACATTTAACTGCCATTTTGATGTAGCTACACGCTTTACTACATATATATATATATATATATATGGTTGGATGTATAAAAGATAATAAGAGTGAAAAAACTATAGAAGGCTTGTGTTACATGGTTAAAGTATATATTTAAATTATGTCAGAAAAATGTTATAAAATCTTTTTGGTATATAAACATTGTATTTTGAGAAATAACCGGTTTCGTATTCACTCCAGTCTGGAAAGAAGAGAACTCTTCTTTCCAGACTGGAGCGAACACATGTTACAATGAAGTAGAGAAATTTGAAAAAACAACACGAAACCGGTTATTTCTCAAAATACAATGTTTATATACCAAAAAGATTTTATAACATTTTTCTGACATAATTTTAATATATACCTTAACCATGTAACACAAGCCATCTGTAGTTTTTTCACTCTTATTATCTTTATATATATATATATATATATATATATATATATATATATATCATTTAATATACGTAATTATAAAATAGCTACTAATAGTTTCACACTTTAAATGTATCTCCAAGCAATCTTTCCGGCTCAGTTCATGACATTAGATGTTTGTAACTCTTGACCTCAATGCGGAGTACTGGGTTGGTGTCCCACGCAGGATATCTCACTAAACGTTTACTGATAGAGGGACAATGGTATTTTGAGGCAACCACTCTAGAGATGGTGTCTCGATAAAAATATATTGGTGGCCGTGACACGTTATCACCACTTTTCTCTAGATGAGAGTAAAGAATAAAAGAATTAGTACAAACAACGGCGTAAATGAGGACAGAACTTCAGGCGATGGACTCTCACCCGGCAAGTCCTGTGAGTGAGCAGCACAGATTTGTTCGTCATTACATGACATCTAGAACGAAATGGTCTAGGTCGGTGAATGTAGCTGTCACGGAATATCATTTTTGGAGCAATCCCATTGATGGCGAACGAAGCCCATAAGAAGATATAGAAAGAGAACGCGTGTCATCTGGATAGAGACGCAGGGCTTAGATATTACGGAACAGAGACTGTGTAACCATGCAAGGATAATATGGACGAACAGATGGTTAACAGCATTAAAGCTAGATGAGATTTAAAAGAGGATGACGATTGAAAATACAATGAGTGAAGATGAAGTGAACATGAGTGAAGATGAAGTGTATGTTGACGAGGTTGTAATGAAGGAAGTTGTTCAAGAGAACAACGCTGGTTTAAATTTTGAGAATATAGAGGGCCTGAGCGATGACAGGGGAATTATCGAAGACATCACGAGTATCATTCAGAAAAAGTCTGAACATGGAATAAAATGTATTCAAGAAAGTGGATAAACTCGGTGAGTGAACTTAGAAGATGAATAATTCCTGAAAGTAATTAAGACGGTTAATATAACTAGAATGAATATATTGATTAAAACTCGTATGATTTACATAGGCAGGAAAGTAAGTCTTGAAGCAACTGTAAAAGAAGAAATGCAGCGAAACTGCCTTGGTGGAAAAGAAGAATGAAACAATCAATGAACGAACTATGGGAGCATATCAGCATCCTGGAAAGAAAGAAACAAGGTGAAATCAGGAAGAAGGATAAATAACAGGAACTAGAACGTAGATATTGGATCATGAAAAAAGGAGTTAAATGCATTCTTGAAGAGCTAAAACAAAGACTGCAGGTTAAAGCTACAAACATTAAGAGATGTAATCAAAGAATTGAACGTTTTCAGATCAATAAATTGTTCCAACAGGGTCAGAAATGGATTTAGCTGCAGCTGAACGGAAAGGTTAATAGCAATGTAAAAATGTAAGAGGTTTTGGAGTAACATCTGGAATAACAGTATGAGTCATAAAAAAGATGCTCAATGATTAATGGAATTCAGATAGGAGAAATATGAAGGGAAACAGAACAATATAAGAATAACAACTGAAATAGTGACCGAGCAGAAAGCAAAAGTTCAAAGCTGAAAATCCCTAGGTCCGGATAGGATACAAGGATACTGGCTAAAAAATTATCCGGCATTACACGAAGGAATAGCTGCAAATCGATGAGATGATCAACAACGGCGGGGAAATCCCAAAGTAGATGACCACAGGCAAAACAGTCCTTCTCAAAAAGGACCCTGGTAAGGGTAATGTAGTGGATAATTACCAGCCAATCTCCTGCCTAACGTCGATGGAGAAGTTGATTACTAGTGTAATATCTAACTTCACGTACAATTTCGTAGAATGACAAGCTGCTTGTGTACTCATAGATTATATCATAACATATAATCCAACGTCTTGAGTTAAAATTTTAACCAGCTAAGATTTCAAACAGGTTAAAATTCATACATCAACCACGACAAAATCATTGTCGTTGGATTAATGGTACTGAAAAAAAATATATGCAAATATATAGGAAACTTAGGTGTGGCCTGAACGGGCATGCGAAAGTTCAAACAGCTATAGTATCTAAATTCACACGTTTAAATTAGTTTATGGTTAATATTGGCGTTAATAACATACATGCTGTAGCCTTGACGTTAAAGTTCATCAGATATTTTTTTCAGTTAAACGAGACACTAGGACACAAAATCTCTGGGCAAAAAAGGCCATAAAACTTTTATCAACTTGTCCTATTCTGACCAATTTAAGTACAGTAGGTACACACGTACTTACCCACACGTTCCTAGACACATAAATATATATATATACGAAACCACATATACATACATACGTACATACATATGTATAAACACACCTATATATATATACACACATACAAACACACATATATATACTTACTTACACATGATACATACATATGTATACTTACAAATATATACAGATAAATATACGCACACACACGTAGATATATTCCAAATATATGTGTACACGCATCTACAAATATATATACGCATACATATAAATATACACCCACATACATATATGTGTATACTTACATAATATATATAAGATCCACTACTCTTATCTATTTGGAACATGGTATAATTATTTCTCAAAGCTTGTTCCTGAGCGTTGCATATTCCTCAGTGCACCCTTTCAAATCACTCTTCCCCAGCCACCTCCAGGTATTGATCTTGTCTTTTCCTTCTATTTTTCTGAAGTATTGTGCATGCTTCATTTTCATTTTCTTGTTGTTCAATCTTTGTTCTTTTTGCATCTTAAATGTTCATGGGTGCGTCACAATTTCAACAGTACCAATTAAAGATTCAATCCGCTGTCTGACCATTGACGTACCATTGACAACAAAGAGTTTGCATCCCATGAGACCTCTTCCTCCCATTCTGTCATCAGCACCATTCTGTCTATCAGAAGTTCATCATGCTTCCCTTCTCAAGGTGATGCTGCAACTGTGTTAGCAAAGAAATTAGAAGGTTAAAATTTGTTTCTATACATAATGGAAGACTTCATTTCAAAAAAAAAAAAATTGACAACATACTAAATTTCAATTGTGGTGCAAAAATTTATGCGATAACAATAAAAAGAATACGTTGTCTTCGGGTAAAATTCTGGGCCAAAAACGCTTGACTTGAAACTAAGCGTATCTGCTGAAAATTCAGTAATCACATTAAAGAATATTCAAGAAAACCTCTGGTATACTCACACAGAAACGCTTCTATTAACCTCTCATGCATAGAGTATTTTGCCTACAGGGTACGCTGGAAGGCTTTTTCTTCGAAAGGAATGCGATATAACTCATAACTGTATGAATTTCTTAGTTGAAACATGAAAGTTTCTGCTGCATAATGCATTTTGTAAAGAATATATATACATATTTATATGATTATATATATATATATATATATATATATATATATATATATATATATATATATATATATATATATATACGCTAAATTTAAAACATCAAAATAGAATAAAACTTGTTCCATCAAAAACTAGCAGAACGTGTGAAAATTATTCAAGATTTAACCATTTCAATCAATACTGATATGATCAGAAATATATATGAAAAATGTTTTAAATCTTATAACATTTTATTAAACAGCACTTTCAGGGAAACAAAAACACGTAATAATATCCTGTACTACATCAGCGGTGAAGGAGAAAATATCACTACCAATCCAAACATCGAAGGTAAAGTATGCTCGCTTTAAAAAGACAGTACACCCCTCTCAAAGACCATAAAGCGAACTTCTTAAACAATTCATTAACCTGAAACATGAAGCATTAACCCCACCACTAAAACTTGATCAGCTATTCTAAAAGAAAAAATAACTTGTTCTGAATAGATTTAACAACAAAATCCGAAACAATCATTTAAGTTAAACGTTCTGTAGCATTTCAATCCTAAAATCTGTTTAAAATATCTATAACAAATGCAACGAATCAATTTGAAATCATTGTTAACAGCGCTACCATAAAGAAGCCATACGTTTTGAGAATCGATACTTTTCCTAACACCTAACAGCACTCTTACATCGCAGAAAATAACACAAAATATACTACTTGCAAGAAAGTCTGCTCTGTTTTTCATATCATATGCAAAAAAAAAAACATACTGATATTTTCCTTTTTCTAGAAAGCTGACACCCTGTATCCCCCCCTTTCTCTCTCTCTCTCTCTCTATCTCTATCTCTCTCTCTCTCTCTCTCTCTCTCTCTCTCTTTTGCCGCACAAATATGCGAAACATGCACACATACTCGCACGCGCATTTTGGGGACAAAATTTGATCTAATGACTTTCAAGGTAACTTATGAAGGATCAGTCTCACCATTTTTGAGTGGCCAGTGTAGTGGCCATGGAAGCTACCTCTCCAACATAGAAAGGTTAGTAGTTGATCATGGCATTCACTAAATACTTGAAACAGACTATACTAACATAAACACATCCTCTTGTGTGTGTATATATATATATATATATATATATATATATATATATATATATATATATATATATGCACATACATACATGTATACATATACATATACGCATACATATATATACATACATATATATAATATATTTATACATATGTGTGCGTTTGTATATTAATATATATGTGTGTATATATGTCTATACATATGTATATATGTATGTATGTGTGTGTATCTATGTATGTGTGTGTGTATGTATATATATATATATATATATATATATATATATATATATATATATATATGTGTGTGTGTGTGTGTGTGTGTGTGTGTGTGTGTGTGTGTGTGTGTGTATACATAGATATGCATATATATATATATATATATATATATATATATATATATATATATATATATATATATATATATATATATACATTTATATTTATGGAAATATATTCACACACATAGTCATATATCTATTCAAAGGCATACAATCAGAACCTATACGTATAATTAAAAATGTCATTGCCTATTTTCGTTACTTTGCTAGAGATTCATATGTAGCCTAAACTATTAATCACTGAATTGGAATATTGAAAACTGTCCAGACATATTATTTGATATTTATATTTCCTTATTATATACCATATATGCGTACAATTGAAAATTTCGAAACGGAAAGGCATTATAAACAACGTTAAATAAAGATTTTGGTGTTGAACATTAATTTTGTCACGAAAAACATATTTATAATCGTGTATTTCATTGGCAAAAGGTTACTGACTGTTCTGCCTGATAGCATTCTGCAATGAAAGAACTACGTTTACTTTGTTTTGTTTGGTTTTGGATTTTTTTCTCTCGTGATTTTTTTCTAAATCTTATTTTTTATCACTGATAATTGTTTAAAACTTATTGCTTTCAACTGCACGCGCGAACAATAGTAATGTCTTAACACAGACTCACACACTTACGCACACATATATTAAAAATATACGTGAATATAAATATAAAGATACTTATTTCATATATTACATATATGTTTAAAAGTGTGCGTAAAGATATATATATATACATGCGCGCGTGTGTGTGTGTGTGTGTGTGTGTGTGTGTGTGTGTGTGTGTGTGTGAGTATCTTTCGATTTTTGCATATTATCTAGACAGACATTTTACATCTCCCCTCCAAAATCTTTTTTAAAAAATGTGTTTCCTTTTCGAAATAAGTTGCCAATCTGAAATTGCTCTGACTTGTATCAAGTTTGCTTGAAATAAGAAAAGATTTTATTTTTTACCTTAATAATATGACTAAACTGGGCTGTTGAGAAATGAAAAGAAATATCTAAAGTCATAATCTTATTTATGGTAATAAACGGCTTTTAGATATTTATTTATTCATTTGTTTCGCTCATTCAGGAAAGCAAAAATATTTCTGTACATCTCCCCAGTATTGTTGGTTTTATTTCCGATGTCGCACTTATATGCCCCTAAATCGAAAGAAACTTAATAATTTGGAGCACCAGAGTATTAAAAATATATTAAAAGAAATAAATCCTATCATAAGAAACAACAATTCAAAAACAAGTCCACAATATTTTTTGTTCGTATGATTCATTCTTGTTTCGACTTTTTATCTTCTAGTCGAGAAGGACAGTCGTGTGATTGATTTGGTGTTGCAGGCAGAGCAGTTTGTATTTTTCTCAACCGCTCTTCACACATAGTAATCCATGGGATTATAATTGTGGGAATTAAGAGGAGAGAAATTTGGGCTAGTGAAATTGTAAAAATTCTCCGACAACCACTTTTGACTCTTTCAGGAGGTATGGTAAGGTGCCAGATCCTACTTCCACAGATATGACCTTCTACTAGTAATCCTTTCTAGGTAGAGATTGGAAAGTCTCCTGTAACTTAACACCGTCTTATAGACTTTACAATGCTCACAGATCTTTGAGCAGCTGTCATGATGTCAGCATTCTGATAACCGGTGCGAAGCATTGTGATACAGGTAACTCTTTTCCAATATTCAGATGGCTTCCAATCTTCCATGCCAGCTAACTTTTTCTCAACAATTTCAATCGCTTGGCCCGCAAACACCATGGACTGTTCACCAAGACATCAAGCTGTTTCTGAAGAAAAGGAGATACTCTCATGTTGAAACCTTTGAGACAACGACGAAGTTCACTGGTGCACAAACATTACGCATATCACTGATAAAAGCAGTGAAAAACTACACGACTTAATGATAGCCTTCATTAATGTCATTTTCTGGAGTCGCTGTTTTCATAAACACTAGACGTGAAAAAGCGATTAACAGAATGGACAAGTGAGTGGAAACCTTGTGCTACAACTTTCTCAGGAATACAGAGGTGAATGCTATTGATATGTTTGCAAATATAGTCACCTTAACTGCATCTGTTTCATTTATGTTTTGCATTGCAAAAATTTATATATATGATATCGTAAATATATGAGGTTGGAAGAAATTCGGCAAAAGTTTAGAGGGACCGAGAACTTGAATTTCGTGTTTTTGATTATTGTGCTTGCGATGAAGGGAGAACTGGAGGAATTTGAACGAGAGTATTTGTAGGTACAAGGCATTTACAAATTTAGAGATTTCCGCCCCTATCTCAGGAAGAGTCAATAGAGTTTGTATATCTTTTCGAATACTCATACGCACATATATCTAATTCAGATAGCTGGTAAATAATGTACGGAACTGAAATTTGCTTATTTGAAGAAAGCAAACAAGGTCCTAGTAAAAATTGTTAGTGTCACTGAAAAAACTGGAAATGTTTTTAAGAAATCCAGATTTAATTTCACAGAAATTTATTTTTTATATTTGAGGAAAAAATCTAATTTTTGTTTGCAAGCAAGATAACAACCATGATAAACAATTTTTGTTTCCTGTTTCCTGCCAAAGGGAAGAATTTAATTAATTTAGAATGTTTCATGTATGCTAATTTGTACATCAGCACCTAACTGAATTACCTTTGTTTTTGCTTCTAGCCCACTTGAATGGAGTAAATAGACTAGAAAAGAAGTATGACACCATATGTATGTAAACAAAATACATGTGTATGTATATTATGGTGATTGTTATAAACATAATCATACCTTTTGAGCCTCGCAGCGGAAAGTGAACAAAATATTTACACTTGGGATATTATCTCTCCGTGAACGGGAAAAGTGGGGTTAATTTCTCTGATTTCGAGTCCTCTTAGATTTTGAGTTCTCTTAGATTTCGAGTCCTCTTACATTTACTTATCTTCTATCCACATAGCGATTTGAAGCTTACAGCTATTGGTAGCGTATACAAACTAAAGTTTGTTTAAACAGCTCAGTCTTATTTGTATAAAAAGTAAACTATAATACCTTTACTTTTAAAATGAATGTATCATTTTAGCTTCGATGTGAAAAATAATTTAGGTGGTTGATTCACAGACTTATTTCTTCCGTCAGCAGGAAAATAAGTGACCGGTTTGAGTATGCTTGGAATCGTATATATTTTTAAACAAATAATTTGCATATCAAATTATCCAAAACCGTTCAGTAATGCAAAATAGATTAGAGTCATCAGCGAAAATTCTAAATGTTGCTGTGTTTCATGACGTCAGTGATGTCGTTGATGTAAATAATATAGAGAAGTATGCCTTACACAGTGCCTTGTAGGACTCCACTGATGATTCTTGTCGAGATTGATCCATATATACTGGCTTCTGTTCACCAGAAAACATTCAGCCAATGTTAATAATTTTCTTCAGACCCCAATGTTGGTCAGTTTCTTTAATAGGATGGTTTAGTCATCTTTGTCGAATACCTTGCTGAAGTGAAGACAGATGTATGAGCTATGTTAGGAAGTCACTGTCATTGTAGAAACTATGCTGGGAATAAATAGACTGTCACTTACCAGGCAGTGAGTTACTCGAGATCTCACCACTCTCTCAAATAATTTGATGATATGAGACGTAAATGAAATCGGTCGGAAATTTATTGCCAGCGATTTGTTGCATTTTTTGAAAATTGGGACAATCTACTGCGATAGGAAATTATCGGGAATATATCCAGTGTCCAGTGATTTCCTCCAGAAAATAGCTAAATGGAATGCTAGTTGATGTCGGCACACCTTCTGACCTCTAGAAGAGAAACTGTCAGGGCTTGCAGCTGTGTAGTTGGTAAATTTGTTTATAGCTGCTATGACACCTGGGGTGCCAAATTAGATAGGGTGCGCTGGAAATCTGTTTCAGTATTTTGTTAGGATTAACCATGTTGGGATTGTGGTAAGTAGAGCAGTATTTCATATGTAAGAGTGAGTATCACAAAGTTCCCGGGCTATATATTAAATTTAAAAAATGACTTATTTACCTAATTTTTTAGATAATCTCCTTTGAAATGGTCACCTTGCACAGCAATACATCATGTTCCTGTCACTTTTGAAATCCGGCATGGAAGTCGCTTTCCGTAAGTTAGTCGAGGACCTTCTGCGATTCGCTCTGGATTTCGACAACGGTGTTAAAACGGCGAGCTTTGAGTTGAATTTTCATCTTGGCGAACAGAAGAAAGTCCGCAGGTGCTATTTGCGAATAGGGCGGGTACGGAAGCGATGCCATGCTGTTTTTGGCATGAAACTTTCGAGCGGGGAGGTTTCGGTGACAGGGAGTATTGTCGTCGTGAAGATTCCAGTTCTTCGTACTCCACACATCCACAGGTCGCTTTCGAGAACGTCCTCTCTCAAACGCTTCAAAATGTCGGTGTAGAACTCTCGATTGACGGTCTGACCACAGTGCACAAATTCTCGATGCACAATATCACATTTCCGGGGATGACGCCTGTGGCAGGTCTTCCAGATCACTCATCTTCCAGGAACGTTCTTCCGCTTTTGAAGCGTCTGTGCTACTCAAAGCACTGCGTAAGACCGATTGCCTAGTCACCGTAAGCTTACTAAAGCATGCTCAATGTCTCTGTTGTAGACTTCTCAAGTTTAACGCAAATTTTCACGTTGACTTTTTGTTTCAGCTTCCTATCCATGACAAAATTGCGGAATACAGCATACACATGATCACAAAAACGTAAATTTCACAATTTGCGAAGTAAACACAGCAATGGCGCTCGGCACATTGCCTCATAAAGGTAACTGCTAGCTCTCACTGCGCATTCAACCGTGTGCTGCTATCTGTTGGGGCGCTATGGGACTAGTCTGGGAAAATTTTGATACCACCTCGTATATTCATACACAGGGTTACATATTTACCTATGCACATGCATAAACGTAATTTACACGAGACCCCATGCAAACTGATAACATCGTCTAATCGTTTAGTTTAATGTGATGTAGGCTGATGTATATAACTGTATATCACAACATATATACATATTTTTGTTAGTAATGTGTAGTTTATAAAGTCAGTATGTACTGAAGCAAATTGTCAACTTCTTATTCGGTTCAGTCCTTACAGCAAAGCTGCATGCGTTTTCGCAACTATACGAGATTATACATGTACACATATTTGATATGAGATATGAAACAGCTTCGTAGCCATAATTGATGGACTCAGTGCATATGTAATGTATTAATGCTATACAATTCTTTGTGCCTTATAAATATAAGTAGATATATCTACCTGTGATCTTCCGCCTCTCTCTCTCTCTCTCCCTCTCTCTCTCTCTCTCTCTCTCTCTCTCTCTCTCTCTCTCTCTCTCTCTTTCTCTCTCTCTCTCTACACACACACATATATATACATACAGGGTTGGCCAAAAGTCACCTGACAGTAAATCAAAACGGATAAACCGATTAATTCCAAGATTTATTCATGTTTAACAACTGGATGAATTTAATAAAAGCATCTAAATATTAACCATGCTCAAACTGAAGTCCTTTTTGATCGACGCCATTTTCCTAAATGAATAAATAAAACTGGATATTAAGTATTTACGGAATTTTGATTTAGTGCCGAGTGAGTTTTGGCCAACAATATAAAGATATATATATATATATATATATATATATATATATATATATATATATATATACACATTTATATACAGTGGTATCGTACAATGACTATATACAATTACGTATGTCTGTATATATATATGTACGATAACCTAAACTTACGGAATATTTTAGCAATTTTCCAGTTTCATTAATGATTCCAATAATAGTAATTGTAAATACTCATTTTATCGAGTGTTTTCTGGTATATTTGTTCGCCAGCTGATGCACCAAGTTAGATATCCAACGATCTCAAATAATCATAGGTAGGAATTTAAAGTTGTAGTATGAGCATATACCTTTTTTGTTCGTCATATGTGTTTTTCGTTTCCCTATCTTTAACTTAGTCAGTATTACTAGTGACTTCGAAGTTATTTTTGGTACATGTTTGCAATTCAAAAGGGTCTTATAAAAGAGTGATCCTTATGATTTTTTGTGCTGATACATTATTCTATCTTCCATGTGATCGTTAGCATTTTCCATTATGAAATTAGAATACTTGGCCTTGCCCTCTGGTGTGATTTCGTTTTATCAAAAACTGTGAAATATATGCTGCATAGAGATCTTCTTCTAACTTCTATGGTAGATGACAGAAAAAGTAATGTATAATCGATGAAGGTGTCATTAGGAGGTAATGGTTACTACGAAGCCTTCAGTCGTCAAAGAATAGGCTGAGGCATCTCAACAGTAACAACAATTACAGCCTTTATCAATTTTACGTTACAACTATGATCTTCGAAAAATTGATCGGTCCTCTAAGTGTGACCATTTTCTCCTTATTGTCAACATTATCTCCAGCATTATAGATTTTACATGTAGTTACAATTTTATTGACGTTTAAGTGAGCGATGACAAGGTTCTCTCACAAAACTCAAATCCAGTACATTTTTATAGAATAACATGAAACGTTTCAGCGAAGACTTAATCAGTGTTCCTTTTTTCTAATATTCGACAATATTATCTACAGCATTATAATGTGCAGTGAAAGAGATATACAGAAAACAAAAGCACATATATCCAGTGGCACAACATAAGGAAACTAAAGGTTCATCTAAATAAATGAGAACTCCTATACAATGAGCTTGTTTAACTCTCACAGCTTCTACCATGTCTGTTTAATTCTATATTATCAACTGCATGATTTTTTCCCATCTGGCTGCAAAATTTATACGTTTCAATAAGGTAGCAAATTGACACCGCGACGCCGTTTGAAGAACAATCTTTTTATATTTCTTTTGTAACACAAATATGAAAACAAAGAACCCACATATGCGCCAAAGTTACTGAAACATCTGAAATCACACCAAATTAGAATCTAAAGCTGTGTCACCATCATATCCAGTTAATCACAAAGAATCATATACCAAATGAGTATTTTTGACCCCTAAAGTTATAGTTACTATTCGTTTATTTTACCATGCAAAAGAAGCTGGAGAACTAAATAAACGAGGCACGCCCTAGATACTACAAGGCTCTCTATACGGAGACCAACTGCATGACAGAGTTTACAGTAGGACAATTATGAAAAATCGATGAAGTACAACAATCAAAGAAGTTCATAACCATTGATTAGACAATTTACATACCATTCGATTGGATTTACTCTCCGTACAGATAGTTTTGTGTTTCTGAGGTGTGAGCAAATAATTAAGCCATACCATATTCTACTCAGTGACGGCACTGAATTAGCATTTAGGAAAGTTTTAATCTGTCTAACATACAACTGTTAAAATGTTTTACATTAAATACGAGATTAATCGAGAAGTAAATGTCACGATTTGGCAAATAATATCCCATGTGATAAGAAATCGTATAAAATCTTGTGACTTAATGGCTATCCACAGCATTTTCCTGAACTACGATCAAAAAGAATGACAGATGACCTTTCAGTATACATGTTTCTCCGGGATTCCATATCTTAGATTAATTTCGCTACAAACAGGGAAAGGTTGAACATAAAATTTACTCATTTCAAGATAATTGCTAATAAATTGCGTATGAACAAAGTGGACACTTGAGTCTGTCAAGTGCACACACTTGCCAAATGTCCGATTAAAATATTGAGAAATAACTTGAAGCCAACGAAATATATCCAGGCATCTGTAAGATACAAGGGCGGAGATTATATAGGGAATGCCAATCATTCTCTAGCAACGTTTTAATGAATAAAGGAACATATATATGTTTTTATATTATTAATAAAATTATTAACAATATTCACAGGAAATCTATATTCAAATTTCTGAAAGATATGTTTTATATAAAGGAATATGATTCTGTCCACCCTCTTCACAAACATTAGAGAATATTTGAATGCGAGATGATCCAAGCTTCCCACAAATAATATATAACATTTGAAGATAAGTATACATAGGTACATAAACATAATCATATTTAAACATTCAATAGAAATATCGACATCAACAAATTGAAAATGAGATATTGATATTGAACATTTAAATCTGAAAATGTCAAATATTAAAAACTCATGAGATATAGGATTAACTGATATTAATTACACATTCCAACTCGAGTCAATAAGGAGGAACCTCATATTCCGTCCACTAGAGGTAGCAGCTAGATATTCCTTAATTGCATGCTACTGTCTTCAAAAAATAAAGAGCAAACGGGCCGGTACCGGCTGGAATGTCTCTAAAATGCCTCTGATAATAATTACCTCCAACACTGCATGTAAGTGCATGCTTCTTATTTTATGATTATTGTAATATCATAAATTATATTGTTATATTTCAGGCTGGTCACTTTCGTTTTGCACCCCCCCCCAAAAAAAAACACACACACACACACACACACACGTACTCACTATATATATAAGTGTTTGTGTGTGTGTGTGTGCATGCGTGTGTTTTTGTGTGTATGTGTATGTATGTATGTATGTATGTATATTGGCCCTTCACTTCAGATTTATTTTATTATTGTTCTTGTTTCATGTCCTATGTCTGGCAACCTTTCGTCACACATACTGAGACCTCTTCAGCAACTCTCCATACCTTGTGAATTCTGTCTGGTCTAGTCCATTTTGTCTTTCTTTGGTCTAAACAGGATCGGATGAGACACGTGGGATTGAGAGTCGCTGAAAAGGTTACAGGATGTGTGACGAAAGATTTCCAGACATAGAACATAAAATGAGAACAATAATAAAAGAAATCTGAAGTGAAGAACGAATATACAGTGCGTGTATTTATTTGGCAAAAAAATGATGGTCGCGAAATTCAACAATACCTGTTTTAACACACGATTTTACATCAGGAATCTTGCAAAACAAATACGTAAACGTAATATAAAATTATAATTATATAAAATACTTTTCAGTTTGTTTCCTTGCCTCCGTCCCTCCCTCTCCAATCTCTTTCATATCTTTTCATTTGTCATTATATTTTCATTAACATTTGACGAGGTGCCACTAGCTTAGTAATGCCACTGTCACTTATTACTCCCTAGTTGCATTCTTACCCTTCGGACGTGCAGTCACTGGAAGAATAGATAAAGACCTGGACAAAATCCCTTGCAATATTTAGTTTCGTGTAAGTTCCTTTGCATTTTGAATACAAGTCCTGCTGATGTTGACTTTGCTTTCACCCCTTCCGAGCCCTTGGCGTAAAGCACTAGGCAAATACCGTACCCTCACACTTTTGTGATGCTTTTATACGTTAGAAATTTATTATTGTTCTCTGAAATAGATTCACCAATATGTCACTATCACATCACATCATACAAATCACATTTTCCTGGAGCCTTGGATATGTGCTTTAAAAAGCCTCTTCATCTATTCTGATGCATCATGTGCAGGTGCATATGCACTGACGCTTACAGTTTGACTGCCACTCTACGTCACTGATGATTTGATTTTCAGATAGTTACATCTCCTGTTATCCTACATATCACTGTAAGATTATTATATCATCACAGCACTTTAAAATTTTCTTTCGTTAAATCAACGAATCTCAAAAGCATCTTGAAATTCCATTTAGAATATTTATTTCTTTTAGTTTTCCCAGCTTGTAAATGATAGCGTAGGATTTTATATTCATATTTCATTGGAAACTTAAGGGATAACATTTTGCGATGAACTTCTTTTAAAACTACTTAGCTTACTTTCATTCTCGATGAGTAAAGGTTACGTATGTTGTCTGAATATCCGGTGAAACTTGTAACTAATTATATAACTACATCAAATTTCATTCGATAATCAAATACCATAAGGCAAAATATGTAAGCACAGAGAGAGAGAGAGAGAGAGAGAGAGAGGGTGAAGCTACCGGGTAAGATAGTTTCTAAGACAGCCAGCAGATAGATAGATAGATAGATAGATAGATAGATAGATAGATAGATAGATAGATAGATAGATAGATAGATAGATAGATAGATAGATAAAGTGTAGCCAAAAGAGGAGGAAATAAGATGTTCTGTCTTGGGTGGTATGTTTTTGGAGCACCTCTTCTGTCTATTGTATACAAAAAAAATCTTACAGAACAGAAAAATACACCAGATACAAATTTCTATCACAAACACTAATTCTTGTCGAGAAATTTGGGCAATGACACGAGTAGCGTTTCCTTGAAGAAGGCTTTATTTTCTCTATATCTACTAAAGCACTTAGGGGTGCCTAACTGATAATAACATTGGTATTAATGTATTTATTTCATCACAAATATTTAAAGAAACAATTTAATTCTGTAAATATGTTGAATCGAGAGTAATAATACGGAAGTAAAATTTTATGCAAGTTCAAATTTCTGTTGTAACATAATGCAGTATTATCGTTTATGAATGATTTGCCACAGAGGATATCCTCATCGGTAACGCTATAAGCACTTTGAAATATTACTGTCCAGATCTGACACCTACAGCAAGATATACTCTACCATTTTGCGGCAGGTACGTTTCATAAAATGCACTCCGAGAGTTTGTATTGCATTAGAACTCATCAAAAAGATCTGCGGACTGATTTTTATATGATTTTTACGAGATGCAGTCAATAATGAGGATCATGCATAATACAATGACGTGTTCCTCATTTCAGCTACTCAGACTCCTTCATTACTTTTGTCTCAAACTCCCGATAGAGGAAGAACTCAAGAAAAAACAAACATTTCTAGTACAATCATATATCCGCAGATATGATCCTGCATCCAAGTTTTTTTCCTAAGATCTTCACAAGATTATCGATTTAATCTGCTAAGCACCAAGTATTTGGGTTGGTCAGATGTCACATGTTTATCATAGAAAGGTAAAAAAGGTATTGCCATATCTTAATCTCGCTAACATGAGACTCATTCCAAACCGCTTTACTCTGTCTCATCAGATTGTTTAGACTCTCTCTCAGTGACATGGAGATTCCAGTACTGTTAAAACCCAAACGCTTCGTGCTTCCCGAGTGGCCCTCAAGAGCTATTCACTTTCTATGAAAAACAACAAATATACCAAAGCCATTTATCAAGAAATAAATAGGTTACAATCGCTAAGCCTCTTACAGAAGAATAGCACCACAGAACGCAACCTTCCAAATTTGATTGGACAGCATAAAATTTGTAACAGGTAACTTGTTCTAAGCGCTCCTGAGCAAAGCCTTCCGTGATCATGCACACAATTCAGTTGAATTTTGCAATTCTATAAATTCCGACTAAAGTGTCTTCAAATATATATAAAAAAAAGGCACTCGTGCTGCAAAACGTCTGAGATAAAGTAACCCAATTCTGGTAGATAAAATACAGCAGCAGCAAATGCAACAGTGCATGCATAGATTATGGTGAAAATGTTTAGTTCTATTTCTGGACAAAGATGCTTGTTGAGATTTCGTGTCCAAATTGATGAAAATGAGCATAAATGTGTCTAGAAATACGTCGCATATTCAGTAGCATGTTCAAATTGGATATTCGGTTGTAGATCACAGAATGAGTGAATAGATTTGATCACACTTCGAGTAAATAGATCTCATTTGTCTCATACATACATACATACATACATACAGGGACATACAAAAATACATACATGTATGCATATATGGTATATATATATATATATATATATATATATATATATATATATATATATAAGAGGAATGACCACTAAATGGACATCCCTTTTGCTAGAAGAAGACCACCTACGATCTGATCACTAAGCAAAGATTGTTCTCAAGAAAATTCAGCAAACACCAGAACGTAAGCGAGCAAGACAAATGAAAAGATACAAAATATAAAGATTAATCATACACTGTTTTCGTTGTTAACTACTAACGTAATTATCTGCAACTCTTCACTCTGGTCGTCTTAGCAATATAATTTGCAGAATTATACACGAGACGTCCACACGAGATTGAAAATGTATATAGTTCTACCAATTAGATTTGGGGTTATATTTCAAAAGTCTTCGTTTTGGCGCGCCAAATACCGGAAATAATTCTGCAGAAAAGAATTTTCTGCAGTTAATTTTGCCGATTATTTAAATTTAAATAATAAGGGTGAAAACTTTTTCACCTTTATTATTTAAATTTAATTATTTATATATGTATGCATGTATTATGTATGTATATATATATATATATATATATATATATATATATATATATATATATATATATATATATATATATATATATATATGTATGCATGTATATATATATATATATATATGTATGTATGTATGTATGTATGTATGTATAAACATGTACGTATTTATGTGTATGTGCGTGTGTGTATGTGTGTGCGTGTGCGTGTGTGTATATATGTATGTGTGTGTATGTATGTATGTACGCAAGTGTGTATATGTATATATATATATATATATATATATATAATTATAATAAAGATACATATATATAATTATAATAAATATAAACATATATATATATATAATTATCATTCTCCTTCTGTCTGTGTTTCTGTATCCTCCAATTTGGCCATTTTCCCACCTCTTAGTTTTGTATTATACTTCACTAAATATTTTGTTTTCTCACTTCTTATCATCGAGCATAGTAAACGCAAACAGAAATCAGCCACACATATATGTATGCACACACACATAACACAAAATCTCAAATATAATCACGCATATGTTCACACACATGGCATACTAGTTTATGGCACAAGACAAGCCTGCTGATGACAGCAGTTAACTAACTGCATACACAGTAGCAGCTGTCACTATCAGAAACGGTTTAGATATTACAAGGAAATATCGATCTTTCACTACTTCCACCAGCCCCACTACATCATTACCAACACAATTACTAGAGCGAAAATCACCAATACCAGTGCGAGTACAAGCACTATCACAGAGTCTAAACCTCCACAATCAACAAGGAAAACAAAAAGCAAACACATTTTACATCAACGCAAATAGTACTTATCAATCTAAAATACTGCTAACACAATTTGAACCCACCTCAACCAAAAGACACAATCAAATGTACTATTGTGATAACATTAATGCCATCACTAACTAGTACAATTCCTACTGCATGTCTCACACCTACCACGACCGTCACCGTTACGACAATTAGCTCTTAGATAAAACTATTTACACCTGTTATAAAATTATCTTTAACAAGCTAGTAACTCATGCACGTTCAGATACTGGGGGCTCGTGTTATTCTGGGTTATTTTTAAGTTTGTCGGGAATTTATAAAGATTTACTCAAGGAAAATGGCTGCGAAAAAGAGCAAATGAGGAAGCTTAAAACACTATTTATATATTGCAATAGTAAGAAGCAGCATATCAAGATATTGTTGCTTTTCAAATATTAAAACAAAATACTATCAGCCCAATATAATCATGAACCTGGTGGGGTTAAAACAGTCCTAACAAATTGTGTATTCTGCCCAGAAAAGACACAACCTATCGCTCAGCTGTGATGTGAATATGTCTATCTATTATGTTTCTGAGTTCTTTTGGCAAGATGTTGAACAATTAAGGAACTCTAAATATCATACCGGTAAATTAGAGTGTGTTTGTCCGTGATGTCAAAGGTAGTATATTTGGAAGCTGACAGTATCTACCAGTTCCTACATTAACATTCTAAAGACGAGGTTTGGAACTAACCTCTCTAGGATTTTCCCTACATATTTGATAGAGTATCTCTCCCTTGAGCGTCAAGATAGCAAAGACACAGAGCTTTCAGACATTTCCTGTAATTGATGCTTTTAATCGAAGTTATTTTACCGATGAACGCTGCTTGTGACCTTTCGTTTTCTTCATTGAGACCGGATGAGTTTGGAGACCAAATCTCATAGCAGTAACAACCTGATTGTCTCAGAATTAAGGTTTTCTACAGTTTCCAAAAAAATATTGGACGATTAATGATGGACGCAATACTCAAAACTCAGCACGCTGACAAATCTAACAGTCAAAATTCAGTTTTACTGTTTCAAGCAGGTTCAGAAGAAAACAAAGGAAACTAGAAAAAAACAACAACTTGATAAATAGATAAAACTAGAACTCACTCTTTCAGAACCTACAAACATACAGGCACACATGTATGTGCATGTGTGTTTGTATCTGTGCTCGTATTTATAGTTTAACTCAACATTGCAATGTTCAATCAGTATCGTTTCTGTTTGATGAAATATAGAGCGATAAAATAAGTATTAGACTGATAAAAGTATTGCGAATGCTACGATCAACAAAAACGAATATTGAAAGTGATGCAATGTGGTGCTCCAACACGACCATCGTCCAATGATTGTAACTAGTAACAAAATAAAAGAATAAGTATGAGGAGATCAGTAGACATAAATTGCTAGTTTGTCGCTGTTAAAATATAGTAACAGTGAGCCAGAGTGCAAGCGAGTTAAGTAAATAATTGATAGATGGATAAATTAATATTCATAAATGACTAGACGGCAAACAAATATTTAGACTAACGTATAGAATACTAAATCAGTTATGGAAGATCTGTAATGAGATAGAGACTAACAAACTGACATATTACATTGTGTTAGACTATAACAGATAACACGGGTTAAAACAGGATACGCGTTCTGAAGATTTTGCCAACAAACAATACAAAATGACAAATTGAGTGAAGGACAAGAAAAACGACAAACAGACAAATTTGTATGGGATAGATTGACAAATTGAATTAGGGAAGACTGATAAAAAATGGAAATAAGCTGAACAGTGAAACAGACGGACAAATTGATGCATGGACAGACAAATAGACATACTGACATACTGCTATAGGGAGAAACAAACAAATAGATTTAATGATTTAGGGACAAGGAAAGCTAATGAAGCTTGTCTACAAGATTCAACTAATGAAGTGAGTTTATAGGTATCTTACTTATTGAGACTTACATAGACACACACAAACATGCATACGTGCTGACGTAGTTGTAATTACAGGTGTGCAGAAGAGAAAAGGAGATAAATATGTGTTCAATCATACAAAGACAGACGGAATGATGTTTGCTGTCATTTGAACAGCAATAATGAAAACAGGGAGGAAATTGTAACAAAAGAAATAACAAAGAGAACATGGTTTATACTAGTTGGAAGGCAAAAAGGAAGAGAATAATGATGGTGAAGAAAATGGAATGATAATTACGAAGAGGGAAGGAAGAAAACTGTAGAAAACTGAAGAATGAAGGCTGGGAAAAATAAATGGCTGAATATATAGTTTAAAAACGGGGAAGAAAAATATAGTGAAATGAACATGATGTTGAAAGTGATATGGAACGAGGAAATTAACAAAACAAAAGAGGAATATAGAAATCAATGACACTAAGAGTGCAAAGCAACAGGGACAGACGTTTGAAAGCTGTCAAAAGTATGTTATTAAATCGTTGACAGTGCCTGATGCTCAAAAGGCTGTTTTTAGATCCGCAGATGCGTGTGTGTGTATATGTGAAGTCTCATATGTATATATATATATATATATATCAGTATACGTACTGATAGAGAGAGAGAGGGAGAGAGAGAGAGAGATAGAGAGAGAGAGAGAGATAGAGAGAGAGATAGACAGGCAAGCAGGCTGACAAACAGAAAGACAGATATATATATATATATATATATATATATATATAGATATATATATATATAGATAGATAGAGAGATAGATAGATAGATAGATAGACAGACAGGCAAGTATCGACATATATATATATAGTTAAAAATACATGTATATGTGTATGAGGTAGAGAGTGCGTGTGTGTATGCATGCATGCATGTATGTATGTACATATACATATTTTATATATGTTTATATATATACATAGAGAAGGCACATTGTATCTTTTGTGTGTACGTGTATTCATAATAAAAAAAAAGAAAATAAGAACTTCAAGACAATGATTGATGTGAACGTTGCAGTTAAAGCTATTAAAGTGTTTGCGAAAGTATTCTAGACTGCACTACTTGTTGACTTAAGTTTCAAAGAAATGGTGAATTAGCTAAGAAAATAAGGTGAAGATTTGTGGCGTATATTAGTCTGTAACGATTTGCAAAGCACTAATTCTATGAGTTTACTCCTTTGTGGCTGTTATGCTTGTCAATTTACAACTTGTTTCAAATAAACTAGAAATTTTTCATTATTTACATTATTTACATTTGACGGAAAATTGTTCTCATTTTGTTTGTTGTTAACACAACGTTTCGGCTGATATACCCTCCAGCCTTCATCAGGTGTGTTGGGGAAATTTCGAACCTGGGTTCTTATTCCTAAGGTATTTTTCGATGTTATTATTTGTAGTATTATTAATATTCAGGTCATTGTTTGGAATCGAACTCGGAATTTTGGGGTTAGTAGCCCGCACTCTTAACCACTATGCCATATGCCGTGGGAATTTATGGAGGGAATTTTAGGGCTTATAAATCTAATATTTTTCTATCCTTCCTGAATACCGGTTTCCGTATGCTGCTCATATCTGCACTCAGTCTACTTAGGAGGTTGTTGTATCCTACAATATGTGCTGCTTCTTTTAGATTTCGTATTTTCAAATGGTGTTCTGTCTATTATTTTAACTTCATCCCACAGGAGGGCAGGGTTTCCATTTTTCCATACATGATCAGCTATACCCGATGTATCAATATCTCCTCGTGTCACAAGTTTGCGATGTTCGTCTACCTTTATTTTGAGGGGGCGGGTTTTTCGCCTTTGTATTCCCTACCACAGCTGCATGGGATGGAGTGCACGCAGTCTTTGGTTATATTCTCTTCTATTAGTTGTTTTAATCGAAGGAGATAATCCATCACTTCGCAAATATAAAATAGTGGGAGAAAAGGAGGTGAAACAATAAGAGAGAGAAAGAGAGAAAAGCGAAAGAGTAAAAAGATCGTATAGAGCGCGCATCAGATGTATTAAGATAAAACTCACGTGGCGTTCAGTCATATGATAATATAAATAATATATATATTCGAAACGCCAGTGTTAGAATGGTGGTAGCTGATGAAGGAAAATGTTCTCTATGTGGCCTGTGTGTTTTCTGTACTCTGGTTATTATTTTTTTGTCTACGTTATGTTTGCAACATCCTGTACCCAGATATGCATCTATATATACAGGTAGATGTAGGTATGCACATACATGTACGTATATATGCATATACTCATTTATTATATATATATATATATATATATATATATATATATATATATATATATATATATATATATATAAGCAATGTTAATTCTCTAAATGAAGTATTAACAGTAACTGCACGATAAAGTGTAGTATATTGCCACTTAAGTGTGGCTGACCCCTAGGGGTGGATGTTACTGTTGCTTTTAGCCCCAGGAGGACATCTCCTCCAGCTGGCTTATCGACACACGACTGTGTCCTGTTTGCCAAGGGAAGTTATCCCTCTCACCACGATCTGCAGCACGAACGGATCCGGATTTCAGGGTTATTTCCCTTCGTCGGGTTATTTCCCTCCTGCACCTACACCTTAGCCTTTTCATGGCGTCTGATGTGGCTTTTTAAACCAGACAATGTTTTGAAAAAACACCAACACAGATTGCACCTCTGATTTGTACTACCAATACCTGCAGGTAAGTTCTGCTCATTGTGGATCCTAACATGTCTTTTAAGACCCCCATTGGATTTGCAAACCCTCTGGCACACACCACATTCAAACGTGTGCACAGACATATAATCAGAATAGCTGTCTGTCTGTCTGTCTGTCTCATTCTCTCATTGTCTCTCTTTCTCAATCTCTCTCTGTATTCATATGTGGGCACAGGACGTCATAAAACGTGTAAAAGCAAAAAATACGAAGTACGAGTACATGGAATATGAATTATTTTTCGAACAACGAAAGACACAAATGGAAGTTCGAAGAAAGAGTTCATATTTCATGTACTCGTACTTTGCATTTTTTTGTTGTACACGTTTCATAACGTCCTGTGCCCACATATACACATATATATATATACGTATAGATGTAAGTATGTACATATCCGTATGTATATATATGCATATATATATATATATATATATATATATATATATATATATATATATATATATATATATATATATATATATATATATATATATATATATATATATATATATATATATATATATATATATATATGTGTGTGTGTGTATGTATATATATATATATATATATATATATATATATATATATATACATACATATATATATATATATATATATATACATATACATATATGTGAGGTGTGCGTGATACATATATACGTAAATTTACGAATATATGTATACATACATATCTATACAATAATGGAGAAAGCGCTTGTTGGAATTATGTAACTTAGACTAAAACAAAGCGATTACTAAAGTAACTATTTTCTACAAAATTCTTTAAAATTCTAATTTTATTATATTTTAAACAATATATGTTTTTGAAACGTTTTTTTTTTTTTAATTTTTGGAGATTCAAGTATACGCTTCAATCACAGAATATTTTTGATTTATTTCATTTATCAGAAAGCAAAGTTTTATTCAGCGTATCATACGTCTGTCTGTCTCCCCCCCTCTCTCTCTCTCTCTCTTTCTCTCTCCTCTCTCTCTCGCTTACTGTTTTCCGCTCCATTCAATTATTTTCATTAAAAAATCATTGGTTTCTTTTTTGATACTTAGGGAATATTTCTAATTGTTTACGCTATATTTGTAGTATTTATTGTTGGGTGAAATATTGGTATTCGTTTTGATTTTCCAAGGTCTTCCTCCCTTCCCTCTTCATACTTCTCTTTCAGCTTCTCTCTCCCTCTTACACACTAACTCTCTCTCTCTGTCATATACATACACACACTTTGTTCATAACCTTGCCGTGTCATTTTATGTGAAACGTTTTGTCTTTCCCAGAACACTCATTTTAATTTCCTCCCTTGCAACGTTGTGTCTCTTTGTTTCTGTCTTTGTCTCCGTCTCTGCTCGTCTGCTTGTCTGTCTGTCTATCTGTCTCATTTTCTCATTGTCTCTCTTTTTCTAACTCTCTCTGTATATATATATATATATATGTGTATGTATCTTTCTCTCTCTACCTTCTCTATTCAATTAATTCATCAAAAATTATTTAGTGTTCTTGTTAGGTATAATATATTGATATTTGTTATTTTCTTCACCATTTTTCTCCCTTACACCTTCGTCTCTCTCTCTCTCTCTCTCTCTCTCTCTCACTCTCTCTCTCTCTCTCTCACTCACTTTCGCCATTTCATTCCAACTTGAGCAATTTCAAATTTCCTCCGGTTATACATAAATATGTGTCGAACAATATACATACTGAGCTATTTGTTTTCACATTAGAATTTGTCAGTCTCTCTCAGTTACTTGCATTCTCTCTCCTAACGACGTTCTCTCACTCTCTCTCTCTCCCTGTTTGTCTGTTTATCTGTATCTTTCTCTCTCTCTTTCCTTCTTTCTCTACCATTTTTATTCAATTGTGAGTTCATATAGATTAAAACATTTAAGTGTACAAATATATATTGGTTTCAAATTCTTGCAAAAGGCCAGCAATTTAAAAGCATTGACTCCAGTACGCAACTGGTGTTTATTTTACCGGTCCCCAAGGGATGAAAGGAAAAATATACCTCGTTGGAATTTGAACTCAGAACGTAAAGACAGGCGAAACGCCGCTAAGCATTTCTCCCACTGTGCTCATGATTCTGCCAGCTCTTCACCATAAAAATGTGCAAATATATATTGGCAGAAAAGTAGCACTAGCAAGTTATTCAATATAAGGTGTGCATTCCAGTTCACTATCGTATAGAGCTACAGAATCTTCTGGTATATATACATATATACTCAATAGACTGTGGACTTCTACATGGCTAAGTTATCTCAAAGTAGCACCAGATTTCTTTATAAATTTAAACACCGTCTTTGAGTGCTTCCTATTATTCTAAATTTATTAGACGAATAAAGAATATAAAGAGAAATTAGACGTAACATATCACAAAATAGTATACAAATTCGAAATCATCTAAATATCAATAGAAAACCGCTTTTCTGGAATTTGTAAAAATCAATGCTTTTAATGAAATGAAATTTTTCTGAGTTACTGGCAAAATTTACAAACAATAAAGTATAAGGAAAAAGCAGAAAAATATCAGAGGTGAATATTTTGGTAGGGCTATTTGATATGCTACAGGCCTTAGAATATACTATCATGATTCCTGCTATTTCTAGCAAATTAAACAACCACGCAGATGGGCTAACTTTGAGTTCATTTAAAAGAGTGAGATTATACCTGAGGTAAAATAGTGAAAGACATGTTTATTGAGCAAGCGAGTACTATTACACGAATAACGAATACAAATGGAAATTAGACACAATAAATTGGAAACATTACACAAATTGGGAATCAAATGTGTATTTCTCTTACGTATATTATTTGGCTTCTTTGCAGAAATCAATTATTTTAAAAGCATTAGGGCCAGTCCTTCGATCTCAAGCTAATTTTATTGCATGTAAGCACGTATAAATGCATAAATAATACAAGAATACATAGACTACATATAAGAATACATATATACATCGTATATATATGTTTTAAATGTGTGCGTGCGTGTTTGTGTATATTTGTGAAAGGAAAAGAAGGCAGGATTAGTTAACCACGAATAGAAATGGAAGAACTCTTTCCGTAGGTAATTTTCAAAGTGATAACATTTGGCGAAATTCTCTGATCTGACATCTAGATTTGTTAATGCTTTTGAATATGCAGTTTATGCAGATATGCACGACATGCAGCGTCTTTTACTATCTCTGCATGTTATGCCCCTTTGCATGTTTCATTTGATCTCGAATTGAAAGGTTTGTTCATTTAAATATCAGACGTAAATGGGCAGGATGTTTGTATTCCTCCCTTATAGACTTTTGAAGTTTGATGTAATGTTGAAGTGCGATTGTTCAGAGTTAACTTCCAATATATGTGTATGGTGTTCACACAGTTTTTGGTTTTGGTTTTGGTTTGGTGGGGTGAATGTTCACTCCTACAAAAACCCTTAAGCGTCGCATGACTGACTAAGTAAACATACGTTTGCATTTGAACAAGTGCAGTTAGTTTCTTCAATTAATTTAGCTGGTTTGATAACTGAGATAAAGTTGATTTCTATTGCATAGATTTCTGTACCGGTTATTGAAGAATATCGTATAAGTGTAGAAAGTTTTCAGCAATGTTAATCTTAACATTTAGAGTCTAGTGGCTCTTCTTCATATTGCAGAGTCGGGTTTAAAGGCATGTGAGTTCTTATCTTTAAGTGCACTACCTTCTACTACTTTATTACTGCAGCAGAGCAAATTCTTGAAGTCATATTTATTTCAAGAGTCTTCCACTGTAATAATTAATGAGACTTTGAAACTTAAGTGTTGATAACAGGAATTAATATTAATGTTTGTGACTTTCGATTAGGTTTGCTATATGGATTATATTTTTCTGCGTGTAGGTTAAGAATAACATTTAAAAATGACAACATTTATTTTAGTAGCTATAGTCACATTTAGACCGAAATTAACGGAGCTTCATCTTTTTGAAGCTAATGATAAGGTATTTTCTGGATGTGTCTAGTATGTGTCCTTTTGTACATTGGGATATAATCTGTCCATTATCGTTATATAAGCCTATGTTGACTGCGTTGAAGTGATACAGTCTTTTTGGCACAGAGATTTGATATGCATAAATAAAATCATATAAGTCGGTGCAGTCTGATGACCCAGTACGTATGTCGAAAAAACCTATGAGGACAGACTGTTTAAAAATCTACTCAGAATTCCCCATGTGAGTAGTGTTTTCGCTGGTACACCTAATGCTATTTCTTTCATTATCATCTATATCATTATTTAGCTTTGCGAATTATTAGGCGTTGATGAATAGATGTTTTGCGATAGAACGATACAATTTTCGAGAAAATCAAATGCGGTAAATATGTCATTCCTTTGATTATTAATATTATTAATTGATTTAAGGCGGTAAACTGACAGAATCGTTATCGCGCCGGACAAAATGCTTAGCAGCATATTTTCTGACTTCACGTTTTGAGTTCGAAGGCCATCAGGGTCAACTTTGCCTTTCTTCCTATCAAAATAATGTAAGTACAAGTTGAGTACTAGGGTCGAGGTAATCGATTAGCCGCCTCTCCAAAATTGTCAGCCTGTGCCAAAATTTCAAACCAATATTATTAACTACCTTGCTTATATCTAATTTTTAATGGTTAACTAACTTACAAATCTTGCTGAAGATTTTTTAATTAATCCGAGCTCGGTTTTCAAAGTATTGCTTAATTTGCATTTAGTACTGGACGAGAAACTATTGTTATGAACTTACACTGTGACCTATGTTTCACAGTTAGTTAATCCTCCTATCTAAATCCTAATTAGTCAATATAGCTTCAGAATACGGAAGATATGTATTAGTTTTAATTTTTATAGTTTTATAAGTGCGTAAGCTAGATACATTTTTCCTAATTTTGAGTAACATATTTATTTACGAGATGTTTATAGGTACCATTTTCTACTTAAATATATCGTTATAAAATGAATGAGTTGTTTTGTTTTGATAATCTTCATAACAGTCAATGGTTCAACAGATGTTTAATAGAAACAAACAAGCTGAGAAAACGAAGGATCTATAGTGCTACCCAGTATTACATACTTAAAATTGTGTGAGAGTGGAGGCGAAAAGTATGATTAAAAGATTCATAATGTCAGCTAACAACTTACTAAAAATATTAATTCTTTTCTTTCTGCTAAAAGTATATTACTCATTACAGGAAAGATAGTTTATGTGAATTAGATTTCCTTACATGCTGGTGTTGTGATATTGTTAAACATCCATTTAATTGATATTATAAGTTCCATAAATGATGTTGCCAAATGCATTTTAGAAACGATATTGATAAATGATCTCCAAAAAAAGAATTATTTCAATTGAAACAAGAATCTCTAAGAGTGCTGTCAACAACATATACGTTCAACTATTGCTTAAAATGAAAGAGTAAATCGATATTTTATGACCTACGAATTAAGGTTTCCGACTGCTTTATTGTTTAGTCAGAAATAGTTAACAGAAGTATAGAATTCAGTTGTTTTTCAGATATGATAGGGTGTGGAATTTATAATAAGGTTATGAAGAACAAAAGTACTAAATGAATTTTTCATTACGATTGTGTACACGACATTTGTAGATGCTTCAAGTGACAACTATTACTTGTTGCTATGGTGGCCCATCGCAGTTTATGCTTGGGTAGTTTGATAACGTTATATAAAAATAAATCAGTCAATGTCAACAGCAGTTCATGTGCATGTACTAACTCGAATAAAATTCGATCTCTTTATTATTTTTTGTTTTTGTTTTTTTTTCTGACGGATGCCGAATAGTTTTAAGATAGTTGAGTGAACAGGATACATCGATGAAACTAGAAAGATGGATAGCAGGAAGATGCGTGTATATATATATATATATATATATATATATATATATATATATATATATATATACACATATATATGTGTGTGTGTGTGTGTATATATAGGGTGGGGTGTAAGTGTGGGTGTTTATATGCATGTATGAATTTTTTACTATGTGTATATGTGTTTATATGTATATATACATGAAAAAATTCAAGAACGAGTAAGAAATTAAGACTAAGGCAAATATGAAATGCAAAACGGAATGTCTTTTACTGTTTCACATGCCAACAATGCAAGAAGAACTATATCAGCCAAAATGGAATAAAATTAGTAGCCCACGTCAAGAATCCATCTCTTACTAATTTAATGTAATGTAATCCATCTCTTTCGAATTTTACGTCCATGTAAAATCTAGACATTAGTGCTAATGGAAAATAGAAATTTATTCCCCTTTCAGTGTAAAGGAAGAATATTATCAATTATGAAAGGCAAATGATGAATAACTTATAAGGATTTTCTATCAGAAACGAAACCGAAATTAGTGAAAACGGCTATGAAAACAAAATTAGACACTACAGATTACCTTTTGTCATTATACCATTGAAATGCTGAAAACAGTGAAATTATTTGCCCGAAATACACTTTCCATCAGATCTGCATAAATACGGTTTATATAAAGCCAGTTTATACAATTAATACCTTTGATTTAGGTAAATTTTTAATTATGTATGTATATGTGTGTATGAGTGCGTGTGTGTGTGTGTGTATGTACATGTATGTATATATATATATATATATATATATATATATATATATATATATATATATATATATATATATATATATATATACGGGATGACAGCACTAAACAGTATTGTATATAAATGTAAACTTATTACCAGTTCAAATATGCTTGAAGTATATTCGAACATGCAAGAAATCTATTCACTGTATTTTGTCACGGAGAAAATTTATCGCTGTAGACAGAAAGATGTAAACACACCAGATCAATTCGTGGCGCTCTCTAACGAGACTGTTGGATGCGTGCATTTTGGAATGGATATTTCTCAGGAAAGTTAAACTTCTTTTGGAGAATGACTTTCCTTCGTTAATGAAGAACTTCGCCTTGGTTAGCCTTGCAACTACCGCATTTTCACTGCTCGTCGATTTTGCTTCGCTACTAGCATAGATGAGGATATCATCTTGATATACGCTGATTCCTTCGATCCCTTTTAGTAGAGTTTCCAAGCAGATGTGAAATATGCCACTCGAATTCTTAAGGCCCTTTTGAAGTCTGTTAACCAGGTAGAGGCCACTGGCTGTATTAATGGGGCAAATCCGCCTTGCTTCCTCCGCTAAAGGTATTTGCCAATACGCATGCTCTAAATCGAGAGTGGAGAAGAATTTCACACTTGATATTCCGAAGAAGATAGTCTCAATTGATGACCTGGGAAAAGAATAGGTGTCAACATGTACATTTAAATGGACCTTGTAATCGACACACATGCGAAGAGATCCATCTTTTTTTCTAAGCCATACCAGAGGTGAGGCAGATCTGACTCCATAGTAATCCGACGGTGTGATGATACTCATCATTTCCAACCTCTTTAACTCAACTTTCACTTCTTTTTCTAAATGTACCGGAACGCGTTTCGTTGAATTCATCACGCTATATCTCGTATTACAGCATTTAACTCGAGCCACAAAACCTTAAACCTTCTGAACACTTCAATGTTTAAATTGAAACAAAACGAACTGTCTTCAATAATATTGTTTCCAGTCATCGCAAACGAGTATGAGTTGTCTACCACAATAAATTTACGTGACTCGTCGGTGTTATTGAATTTAAATGCCACTTGGGTTGATCGAACAACCTTTAGATCTGTACCATCAAAAGTGGTTAATCTATTGTGATATAATTAGATTGGGATACCTAACTGTGAAGCTAATGACAACGGACCTATCGAACAAGCTTGCCCCAGTATCCACTTTCACATCTATACTTCTGTTATTTATGAAAGTCTTGCAAAACCCCGAGTTATTTGCACTCTCATTGTTGTTCACGCTTAGCAACAAACTGTCGATAGATCCAGTCTCGCTTGGAGATATATTTATGTTGTCCAGACGGCGATACATTTTAGATCAGCACTTATTACAATGTTTTCCATATGCTGAGCACACACAAGCTTTGTGTGTACGTCCACAATTTCAACATTTCACTACAACGTCACGACTGCAGGTATTCCTTTGTTATTGTTTGTCAACTACTTGCAAACAGTGGTTCCGATTCTAGGGTGGATGCGAGAGCAGCTATTCCAGTGTAATTCGTTTTAGAATGACACCGTAACTTATCCAAAATCTTTAATTTTATCTCTGCCAACGACAATCACGCGATGAAAATGAGTTCCATGATTTCCACTTCTAGATTTTCTTTCAACCTATTCAAATGACAAAAGGAAGTTTCAGAATTAATCCTAAGAAGAAAGTCGTTGATTGACTCATCTTCTAGTTACTTTAGTTCCAATAATTTTAATCTGCCCGTAACTAACAGTCTCTCCTTCGGCTTTATTAGTTGTTGCAACGCATTCATTACTTTTTGGTATGTTGCGTTCTGAAGACTTATAACTTCTTTATGGCTTCAACTCCACAGATAGAAAGAAATGCTGGCTTCTTTTTGACATCTTCAACGTCGTGGCCTTCAGTTCTTGCTTCGAACTGTATCAGCCAGGTATTAGCTTCCTCCCAGTTGTTCAAGGTTAAATGTTTTCCGGATTTCATCCGCGTCGACGTATGTTATGTTTCACTCTTGAGAAAATATGTTGAATATTCGTAACTGCAAGTTACACAACTCACTTCCGAGGGCCACGCTGTACAATTCCTAGTCTTTCCCATGCGCTGCGGTATCGCTCATTTTATGGCTACCAGCTCGTTCATCTCTCATCACATGATTTCCACGTGGTTGCACGAGACTTCCTTTGAGAATTCTATATATATATCAGGATACCAAAGTCAGCAACCTAACGCAACTATCACAATCTTACCTTGCTATTCTTCAATCGGAATGATTGAACATAATACATTTTAGCGACTGATTTCGAAACCTTTATAAATATAAGCTACTCTCGTAGGGATGTATAAAATGTGTAGGGATCACAATCGTTAAAAGTGTCTAAGAGATATTTTAATTTTCTTTAAACACTGGCGGTACTCCATAATCACTAAAACTACCACAGTTAAAATCAACAATCTAATTGCAATGTAAATTCTCCGTTTTTTAATGATACACATCAGCACTAACCATATGTTTTCAGATTATTCTAACCAAGCTTCTCAAATTCATACTCCTTTTTCTTTATTTGCTTAGCTAGTGATATATTTCACATTAATGCGCTCTACTAGCACAAAACGATATATTCGGCTGGCATAATGATAACATAACACATAGTAAAATGCAAAATGCGACTATGAAATATATACGTATGCATGTACATATATATTTATATATGCATGGGTTCTCTCTCTCTCTCTCTCTCTCTCTCTCTCTCTCTCTCTCTCTCTCTCTCTCTCTCTCTCTGTGTGTGTGTGTGTGTGTGTGTGTATTAATGTTTGTTTTTATATCCAGTTATAGTTAAAAGAAGTTTTGTATTAATCTGGTGGGTTACTAAATACTTACTTTTATAGAGTACAAATTTATCATTCTTATGCAAGAATATTGTTGACAGTAACTTCGAAGCTTCGGCCAGCTAAGCCATCGTCGTATATACATATGATAGAATATTCACAACAAACAAATTATCAAGAGGGTAAATATTTTCTGGAGTCTGTATGGTCTTATTACAATTTAGAATTTATATTTCTCTTTGCAACTAGTTTTTCTTATAATACAGTAGACTGTAGCTTTCAGAATTCAATACTATAGATAGTGAATATATTAAATTTACTACCACTACTTTCAGGCATGCACAAATAAAGTTACCAGATAGCGCTATATTTCATACAACGTAAATGTAGATTTCAAAATCTCCTCAGTCATTTCTGCTGTTCACACTGATATTTCATATTAGCACTAACCCAATTATGTAATATAACTAATATCTTGTTCGGCTAAATATTAGAAGCTTAGATCGTTTGGTAGATTTAACATATTATTTATTATACTTTTAGAATCTTCGGTCGTCTGATAGCTTAAAATATTATTTATTATACTTTTATTCGCTTAAGAATTTATATTCAAATAGTGTTACAGAAAGCATCCCCAAAACTATAGCATCAGCACACTACAATTAACTCTAAAATGATCAAATTAGCATTTTCATGAGTGCCCAGAAGTTACATGGATTTCAACCATTTATTAGACACTTAAGAGAAATCAATTTCAGTACTTTTGTCATATTATATGTCATTCTTATTATTCAGTATAAATTTGGTATATTTGAAGGCCTTTTCTGTTGTTGTTGTTGTTGTACTTGTTGTTGTTATTAATGACCTGACAGCTCTGATGGATGATACCTATTATCAAAGGCTTTCCATACATTACTATTTTATATTTATTCAGCCATAGGACTACATTATTCCAATGTCATTGTAATACTATATAATATCAAAGAAATCTAGACTGCTATTTCTTGATAATATGTCAATCAAACAGGGGTAGTGAATTTCATGTTTGCTTGTCTTTAATATTTTCTGCCGAGCTGGCAGTTCAAATTCCACCGAGGTCGACTTTGCCTTTCACACTTTCAGGAATAATAAAATAAATTCTAGTTGAGTACGGGGGTTGATGTGATCGACTTACCCATCTCTCGAAATTGCTGGCCTTGTGGCAAAATTTGAAATCAATATTTTCTTTGCTTCTATTTTAATGATAGATCAAATTTTTGTCTCTAAAATCTTATATTCCAGCTCAGTCAATTATCAACTATGTCAGGATTTTATACTCGAATTGATATACGAATATTTCTCTAACTTATCAATCTATCTACATATCTGCCTACCTACATATCTACTTCAGGCATGGAACCACACACATGCTTCTTGGACTTTAATTTCCTTCTCCAGACCTTTCTCGCCTCTTTCTGATGAACAGACATGCTCAGTAAGTTATTCACCCACTCCTTTTTCCATGTTACAATGAGCGTAAAGCCAATACATTCCATCTGTACGTCCTTTTGGATTTCTTTTTTTTTTTCTTGTTATTTTCAATTTTCGATTTGTTTATATATATATATATATATATATATATATATATATATATATATATATATATATATATATATATAACTAAACATAAAGGGGACAAACAAGGACAAATAAATGGATTAAGTCGATTACATAGCCCCAGTGCGTAACTGGTACTTATTTCTCCCAGTTTTCGCTGTTTTCCTCTCGTTCTGGTTTAACAATCCCCCATATTTGTTTTCGTTCAGTTTCCTTGTATTTTCCAACTGTCCTGGTTTTTTCCCCGACTTTGACCCTCCATAAATCCAAATGACATTTGATGAGGGGTTGTTCTCCGAGTTACATGTCGTCTGTGAGTGTGTGTGTGTGTGTGTGTGTGTGTGTGTGTGTGTGTGTGTGTGTGTGTGTGTGTGTGTGTGTGTGTGTGTGTGTGTGTATGTAATTTTCAGGTTTTTTCTCAATACAATATGCAGAATTCAAATATTTTATCCTTGATCTGGTGAAATATTTTGATATGTTCACTTCTTACTTATCACAGGAACGTATGTCATTCATGATGTATAAGCTTTGCTACAATGCCGAATGTTTGCCACAATGCCGAAACTGCCTCGTCTTTTCTCTGTAAAATATTTTGAGTCCAGTTCTATTTACATAATAATTTGGTTAAATTTCAATTTAAAGACGATGCCACGCCTCATAGCACGCTATAAGACATCATAGAATGTGACTATGTCGCTCTTTATTTTAAGGTTCCTGGATATTAAAATAGTCTTATATTCTATTTTGTATAAATTCCAATTAACTTAGACTTAACGTTTTCTAAATAAATAATAAAATTCAACTATATATATATACATACATGCATACACACATGTACGTGTGTGAGCGGGCATGTGCATAGACTAATTGTTGTTTAATTATTTAGTCATCTGTTGTCTACTTTTGCAGTATATTAAGATTTGGTTGAAACTGATCGATCTTCTGTATTATCTCATAGACCCTGTACACGAAGTAAGTAGTGATTCACATTATTCTGTAACTACTCTCCGCTCTGTACTCTATCTAGCTCTGTACAATGTAACTCAGCGTTTAAATTGAAATGATGCCGTGTTAAGTTAGGATTAGTGATACACTATTTGATGAGAAACTGGCTTCTTTTGTACTTCTTGATGGTTTTTAAAACCAAAGAATGAAATCGTTTACCTGGAAATCTTACATAGTGGATATAATCGGCTATTCAACATTTCCTATCTCTGAATTTTGTATTTATATTCAGGTCACAAGAAATAAAATCTCTCAAATTCATCGAGTGAACACATTTTGAAACATTGAAACAGTCATTAAGTGAGAAGGATAACAATATTCTTTTCTACTCTAGGCACAAAGCCAGAAATTTTTTTGTGGGGAGGGAACCAGTCGATTAGATCGATTCCAGTACGCAACTGGTACTTAATTCATCGACCCCGAGGGGATGAAATGCAAAGTCAACCTCGCAGAATTTGAACTCAGAACGTAAAGACAGACGAAGAGAAGGATAACAATATTGAGATTGGTTATTGTATTAGGTTGTTTCACATGAAATGCCGCATGTTTAATTACTTGTTATTTCAGTCATTTAAAAACACTCAATTATGTATACCTTGCATTTAATCTTGACTCTTTTTCTTTTCCAACAATATTGGTGCACAAAATTCGTACCCACAGACCTTATGAAAATGATAACAACCAAGCTACGTTGAGTGATTTTCTCGTATGAGTACAAACTGTGTCACTCTGCTGCAGAAGCTCTACGGAATATCAAGCGGGCCTTTAGTAATGGTCTAGTTGACATAAGAACTGTTCAGAGATGGTTCCAAAGCTCTCGTTCAGGAGATGATAGCCTTGAAAATAAACCAAGGAGTCGGCGAAAATCAGTTATTCGGCATGATGGATAAAATGCTTTGGTTGAACAAAATCCGAGAACAAAGGTTCGAAAACTTTCATCAGAACTCCAAACATTTCGCACCACTGTTTTTCGACACCTGTAAAAATTGCGAAAGTCAAGACAATAGATAGGTTTGTTCCACATCAACTGAACGAGATTTAAAAAAAGACGCCTCGAAGTGTGCTCCTTATTGCATCAGATCATTACTTTTGGTGAGAAACAGATACTCTCTGACAGCAGCAAGAGAAAAGGACAGTGATTAGATGCAGGAGAGCCTCCTAAACACTACCCAAATCCGCCATTGCACATTCAAAAGTTAGTGGTCGCTGTATGGTAGTCTGCGAAGGAATCTATGCATTATTCATTTTTGCAACAAGGAAAAACAATAACAGCAACATCATATTACCAGGAAATTGATTGTATACATGAGAATTTGAAAAAGAAGCAACCCAGACTAGTGAATAGAGATGGTCCAAATTTGCTCAATGACAATGCACGTCCTCACACTCCTTAAGTTACGGTCCAAAAGTTGCAAAGCCTGAATTATGAGATTTTGCAATATCCTCCCTATATAAGACATTCTTAAATAGAGAAGCGATAATTGAAGCATTCGGACAGTTTATCACAGCAAAAGATGAATTGTTTTTTAAAGGTGGAATATAAGACATAGAGAAACGTTGGATAAACGTCATCACTGAACATGAATCATATTTGATCAAATGAATCAGATCTCTAACACTTCTGAAACATTTTATTGTTACCTTTCAAATACGACATTTCGTGTGAAACAACCTAATACAAGTACAGCGATGAATTGCCAGAATCGTTAGAGTTTCGGCACACATTACTCAAAGGCATCTTGATATAAATAAATAGCAATCAAATAATTACTTCGATTACTCCTCTAACTCACTCCTTTTCTCTTTCCCTTTCTCTCTATCTCTTTTTCTCACTCAATATGCAAGACTTGGCTATGAGAAGTATTCGTTGATAGATATCTCTTAACATCCCTTTTTTTCAGAAATGAAGAAGGGTTGAGCGAAATATTAATATCCATTTGGTATAAAATGTTTGACATGGCACTTGAACTGCTTAAAAAAAGAACTGGTGTGCAATACAGCGCGGAACGGAAACAAAGAATATATTCTTCTTACTTTGAATATATATATAGAAGTGACATAGGTTCACGGAATGTAGCATGTATGAGAATATACTAAAACAACACATTAATTGCCTCAGAGTGTTTTTGTTAATCAATAGATAAATATGGCTATACATACGAAATATACACCCGTTTACTTGGGAAGGCTTACAGTCCAACGTAAACGGCTTCAATAGATATATTCAATAGTAAATGTTATTTCATGAAACATTTCATACCAGAAGTGAATATCCATCTGCTGGGATTCTACGTACGCATGTGCAGGCAAATCTCTTAAAAGAGCTCAAAAGTAAAATTGTTATATCAAACAAACAGATTTACAGTCAAGTGTATAATTATAAAATAAAATAAATAACAGTAATAGATAACTAAGCTATTATGATAAATAGAATGTCATTGTCCTTTTATTTAGACTTCATCAAGTGCCGATGATTATAGATCACCAGCAATTTGAGATCAACTATGTCAGGCTTCAGGAAGCTTTGGAATTACATCGTTAACTTCAGCATCGCATCGTTAGCTTCGCTTATGATGTCATTAATGATTCCAGGAAAAATATATTTGAATAATAAAATATGAAACGATTCTAAAATGAAAATTTCTGTATAAAGAAGCTTCGCGGGGAAACTATATCGTTTGTAATCGACTGTTCTTCCGAGCATATTGGTTTTGATTTTGCGAGGAGTTATTTAACATCTATTCACTGAACATCATCCTTTGATCTAGGTAGAATGCTAGCAGGAAAGCCTATAAATACACACACACGCATGCGCGCGCACGATCACTCACATATACACAAGCACTCGCACAAGCACACACACACGTATACATATGGTTTATTAATTTAGGAATTATATCACTCATATTGATCTACAAAAACCTCTGTGGAAATCAATATGATAGAAACAAATTTATAAACTTGTGAGCTTTCTTTCACTCCCACTCTCCAACACATATATGCATACACACACACACACACATAGATACACAGACACAAACACACACACACACATAAAATCTGCATTCTATTAAGTGAAGAGCTAAATTCTTTATTTATTTATTTTGTGTATTCTTTTCTACTCACGAAAGATGATATATACATGATACGAGTACGTATAGCAATATGATATATATACATACACATACATATTTAGGCATGTATACGCACACATACACACACACATTCATCTGCATGTACGTATATGCAGGTTTGAATGGTATTATCCATGTGTCGTAAATATAATGATATCTGTTAAGCAGCGGAGGATGGGACATATATTGTCGATGTACTTGTTGACTATACTGTTTTTTATTTTGTATTAAATGGTTCGAAGTTGTCCTCCACCATTTTAATTCTAGTTCTTGTTTGGTTAAACTTGTGTTGGTGTTCTTAGTTTCTTGGTTTACGATGATTTATTTGTATATTATACCATGTATTGATATTGCGTGATTAATATTCCAATTCCGATATGGGTGATACTCGTTTACGGATATCTAGATAATGGATGCTTTGTATGTATATTCACACACGCACACGTACACACACACACATACATACACATACACACATATATTTAAGTACAAATATTGTTGTGTGGTTACATCGCATCTTGTCGGTAAAAAACACATCTCTACCGCTGGTTTCATGTTTAATCTAAAAGCAGGGTACTTTATACAAACGTTTACTGTTTACTACTGTACTCCAGGGCCGACCAATGACAAGTCAATAAAGTAGGTATACATGCATGTGCACGTAAATATTTAGCTTCCCAGCCACATGGTTAGGGTTCAGTTCCACTGCGTGGCACCATGCATAGTTGCCTTCTGCTATAGCCTCGAGCCGACCACAGCCTTCTGAGTGGATTTGGTAGACGGAAACTGAAAGAAGCCCGTCATATATATATATATATATATATACGTATATGTTTGTGTATCTATGTTTGTCTCCCTACCACCGCTTGACATTCGATGTTGATGTGTTTACGTCCCCGTAACTTATCGGCTCGACAAAAGATTTCGATAGAATATGTACTAGGTTTATAAAGAATAAGTCGTGGGGTCGATTTGTTCGATTAAACGTGGTGCTCCGGCATGGCTGCAGTCAAAAGACTGAAACAAGTAAAAGAATAAACGAATATATATACATATATATATATACATATATATATATATATATATATATATATATATATATATATATATATATATATGTATGTATGTATGTATGTATGTATGTATGTATATATAAATATATATGATAGGATAAGAAAACAGAGAGAGAATAAAGTATTATTTATTAATTAAAAAATTGACAAACATCACTTACAGCTGTTTCAGTTCAAGTCCTTCAGAAAATTAATTCATAAAATTCTAGGTAATCTATTATTTATTGTAAACATCGAAAGGTTTAAAAGACTTATAAGATATATTAACTTAATGCTAGGGTATACAAAAAGTTTTAAATAAAATCAAGTATAAAATAAAATAAATAAAATTAAACAGAGTAAAAAGTAAGAATAGATAGAGTAAAAATAAATGAATGAATAAAGACTTACAAAATATATTCTTTAACCCCTTAGAAAATTATTATTGAGCTAGATTAATAAAGATAAAGGGCTATTGGACAAAAATTAAAAAGTTTCAGGTATGCAGCGTTCCCTTGGTGAGGTAGCGGATGTAAATATATTAAGAGGCTCAAGTAAAGAGATAAAGTAATTAACATAAATGAATAAGAATTAATAGGAAGTAAATATAGGATTATAAAAGTAATAATAATGGCTTAAATTTGGGTCAGTTCAAGAAGGTTAATTAAAACTTAGTAAGATTATTTAAATAGTTAAATATTATGCCCTCAAAACCGGAAGTAGGTATTTAGTATAGAGGTAAAGAGCTAAAGAACAGCTGGGAATAATCTAAAGTAGTAATCTTAAGTTAATATATCTTATATGTCTTTTAACCCTTTTGATATTTACAATAAGTAATAGATTGCCTGGAATGTCTTCCACCTTAATTAAATATTAATAATAACTGTACATATAGGCGCAGGAGTGGCAAGTAGCTTCCTTACTAACCACATGGTTCCAGGTTCAGTCCCACTGCGTGTCATCTTGGGCAAGTGTCTTCTACTATAGCCTCGGGCCGACCAAAGCCCTGTCAGTGGATTTGGTAGAAGGAAGCTGAAAGAAGCCTGTCGTATATATATATATATATATATATATATATATATATATATATATATATATATATATATATATATATATATATATATTTAAATAATAAGGGGGAGAATTGAGTATTAATTTAATTAATATCAATTTAAAATCAGTGGGCTAGCATATTGAAAGATCTGAAGATTCAGAAAAATTATATTGCATACATATAAGAAGGATGACCACTAAGAAGAGATTGTTCTCAAGAAGATTCAGCAAACTCTAGAACGCAAGCAAGCGAGACAAATGAAAAGATACAAAATATATTTTGGTCAGACCATAGGTGGTTTTCTTCTAGCATAATGTATGTCCACTTAGTGGTCATCCCTCTTATATGTATGTAATATATATATATATATATATGTGCGTGTGTGTGTGTGTGTGTGTGTGTGTGTGTGTGTGTGTGTGTGTGTGTGTGTGTATGTATGTGTCGGTGTTTGTCCCCACCAAAATCGCTTGACATCCGATTTGCTCGACTAAAGGTGGTGCTCAAGAATGGCCGCAGTCAAATCACTGAAACAAATAAAAGAATAAAAGAATACTTGAATTAATATCTACTTGAAGATTTCTTTTATTAAACACCCATAGATGAATATATTGATCTATTCTTACTTTATAACTCCAATATACACTACCTTCCTCCCCTTTCTAAAGTCTATGCCAAGTTTTACACTATGTTCTTTATGCATAAATTTTATCAGTTAACGGTGTGCAGCCGTTTACTCAACATGCAGGAACTGAACAACTATTTTGTATATCTTATACTACCCCTAACGAGATTCAACTTTCAAATAATATTTAATTTTATCAATTAATTTTCTGAAGGTCTTGAACTGAAACAGCTGTATGAGACGTTTGCCAATTTTTTAATTAATAAATTACAATTTATTTATTATATCTCTATTTTCTTATATTATTATAATAAATAGATATATATAAACCACGGTTTACATAGTTACCTTGCAATTGAATATTAACTGTAATGTTCAACATTCTTTGTATAGGTAACTAACCAGTACTTTCATAGGATTTTGCTATCCCTGAATGAGGTTTGTAACCTTAATATATATATATATATATATATGTGTGTGCGCGCGCGCGCGCGCGTGTGTGTAGAGAGAGAGAGACAGAGACAGAGAGGGAGAGAGATTTATATATATATTTATATATATATGTAATTATATATATATATGTATATATATTAAATTATTTGTTCATTTATCTTTTGACCTGTGCTATATGAATACTTGTTATGATTTTAGAGTCAGGTTTTGACTGCTATTTTTGGTATGGTGGTATCTCTTCGGTATACTGAATTATAATTTTAAAAATATTTATTACCTATAAGTTTTTTCTATGCTGGCCACTGGCCACTGGATAATATTTTAAATAATGGTCTTATCCTTTTTATATATAAATAAATAAATATATATATATATATATATATATATATATATATATATATATATATATATATATATATATATATATATATTCACTTCGTCATATTTACTGCGGTGATATTTTTGACCTTATAGCATATGGTGTAGGATGGACAAGTGAATTGGTGGGTATATACGTACACATATATATATATATATATATATATATATATATATATATATATATATATATGCATGTATACATGCGTATATGTAAATTATTCGTATGTTGTATGTATATATATATATATATATAGTCGTAATTAACAGTAGCCTGCTTCTCCAACAACTGAGAATTCAGAAATAGCAGCCAAAGAACTCTGAATTCTCAGTTGTTGGAGAAGCAGGCTACTGCTAATCCCTGTATATTTATGATTATAAATGGTTTTACCGATAAAGGTTTTTTCATACTGAGCTACCCGGCAAAATTGTTAATTATTAATTTTATTACTAATTGATGATTCCCTGCCCTATATATCTATAGTCGTAATTATGTATATCTGACTGAAGAGATAGAGCATGTTAATACATAAACAGAAACCGTCGATCTTTGATCATCCATTAAATTTTGGTGCTAATTTATTTTTCATGTATGTCTTCACATGTGCTGTATGAATAATTGATGTGGTTTCGGACTCAGGTTTTGACTGCTATTTTTAGCATGGTTGTATTTCTTCGGTACCCTTAATTATAATTTTAATGATAATTATATGTGTGTGTGTGTGTGTGTACATATACGCATACATATAGTATATATATACATATACCATGCCCAGAACAAATGCAAAATACTGCAAGAAATAAATTTAAGGGAGACAAACATCCAAATGATGCCAGCGAGACTGTTTTCTTCTTTCCATATTTCCATGTAATCGGCTTGAAAAATTGGTAAGACACTAGGATATTTTCGTACTTTCTTTTAGCATGAAACCAATAGTAGCCTTAATTCAGAAATAAAAAAATGTATATCCACAATGCGGTGTTGAACACTCATTTCCCTCGTTCGACATTTACGTGTATATATATATATATATATATATATATATATATATATATATATATATATGTGTGTGTGTGTGTGTGTGTGTGTGTGTGTGTGTGTGTGTGTGTGTGTGTGTGTGTGTGTGTGTGTAAGTATGTATTATATAGGTATATTTGTGTATGGTCATCTTTTGCCAATTAAACACATGCAATTTATACTTGGTCTTCACTTTAGCTATATCAATATTACTATTTGCTAAAATTTATTTGTAAGGGTTTTTTCATCATGCATTCTGTGACATCTTCAACGAATTTCTGTCCCTTCTGTCTTTTCTTGTCATTCTGTGGTATGTAGCTCTATCTGCGTTTGTGTGTGTGCGTGTTTATGTGTTCTCTATGTGCGTGTGTGTTTTGTGTATGTGCATATGGGCTTTTACATTACGCTGTCTATTATTCATTTATTTATTTGGTTTAATTTTCTTGTTCAGTCTTTAGTATATACTATGCGTGTATATTGATTATGTACATTATACTGTTTATACCCGTGTCTTTTACTTGCTTATTTATTTTGTTTCCTCATTCTGCCTTTAGTCGTCAAGTTGCGTAGTGTGGTCGAGTGGTAGATTTATTACTTCATTCACGTTTTCTGTTGAGGATCGGTCTATCTTCTGTTATGTGTGTGGCCTACGTAATTTGTCGTGTTTGTTCTCTCTGTCGATAAAATCGTAACACCTATGTTATCAACTGAGCTTCCATGTTTAAATCGAGCATGTCGGTAGAAAACTGACGACCTTTCCTCCTCCTTCGTCTCCCGTTGGTATTCACTTATCCGATTAAGTTTGTTACATGTACATAACTATCTGTCTCTCTCTATATAAGTAGGAACAAACATGCAAAACAAGGGTAAAAAATAGTACTCGAATAGCAAAGGTAGAGTAATATACTATTTATTAAAGCCTCCCCCCCAAAAAAAAATTCTTTAGAAACCGGTCTTCAGTTTCACATCCTCACCCTAAGCTCACACCCCACCCTCACTTCCCTATCCCAACACCTCCACACCACATCACACCACCCCGCACACACTAGCACTGACAACTTCCCAGCACCCACACCATCATCCACACATCTACACATTACAGACGTACAGACTTACACCCGTGCACATCCACACGTCAAAGTCAGCTGTCCACGCGCACACATTTACACATTCTGACATACACGTGCGCACGCGCACCTTCGTTTTGGGATCACCAATACTTTATTATCTCCCCTTATTTCTAGCTCTCCTGTCTGACTACTTTTGTGTAGCCAGTCGCCATGATTGACCCGTAACTCCGATTGTTTTTAATATTCTCTCTCTCTTTATTTCTTCGTGTTTCTTTCTGTTGAAGAGCGTAGGCTCGAAACGTAAAATACTTTCTCACCTTCCCGAGCGTCAAACTAATACACCTGCTTGTTGTTTATACACCTATCTTCGTCTTTTGTTTTCTGTGAATTTCAACTTCATATGCTTCTATGCATGCATGCATGCATGTATGTATGTATGTATGTATGTATGTATGTATGTGAGTGTGTTTGGCTGTATGATATTTCGATATAAGTGGCTAACTAATGACTTCTATAGAAAACACTTATCCTAGTGCATCGCTTAATGGGATGGAACCCAGAATCAAGTGGTTGTGAAACAAACATCTTAATATGCATATATATCGAAATGCATGCACACATTTATATACTACTAGACTACCCATGACCTGTTGGGTCACTGACGGTTCAGGCTATAAAACATTGAGGCTGATTTCAACATTGCATTAAAATGATGATTCAGTCAGATATTTCAATTCGTTCGTGTCACCATAGTTCTGGTTTACAAGTTTATGTTTAAGGTTTTATAGATTATTTACAGCATCTAATAGAAATAGAACTTCCAGGATAAACTTGAACTCCCTCCAGTAACAGCATTTATTTATGGCATATGTGCACACTTATACAAAAGGAATTGTTATGTAACGTAAACATAAAATCCGCCAGGGAGAGGACTTTGCCTTTCATAGATATATGCGTGCATACACACACACACACACACATACATACACACACACACAACTTTTAAAACGCTGACGAAGGGAGAGAAAGGTGGGTGTACAGAATATGTAGCTTTAAGGAGAGACGGGGTTAGTGACTTTTCTACACCCATATATACATATATATATATATATATATACATACATACGTATAAACATACACACATATGTCTACTATACATGATTTTCAACTCGTGATTACCTGTGTGTACGTTTGCAAATGTGTGTGTGTGTGTGTGTGTGTGTGTGTGTGTGTGTGTGTGTGTGTGTGTGTGTGTCTGTGTGTGTTACGCCCTATAACTGTCTGTCTCTCTACTTTTGTATGGTCTTCCCTATTGCTGTCACATATTGTGAGATGTTAAAATTACTTCAGAATTTTCTGGTAATATGTACGAAATACCGCTATGTATGTTGCCCGGTCTGATAACGATTCTGCCTGCTCGCTCCCTTAATACTGGCATAGATATTAAACAAGACAACTTAATGCACACATACAAATGTTGCAACAATTAACAACTACTAAAGCTTGGCACCTTGTTGCTGCGACGTGCATTCACTTGACACGTTTAAAATCTTCATTAATTTATTGCCTATTTATTTGCTTTTTTTGTATTATTTCTTTTACGGGGGTATTGAACATCTCTGTTTTGAAGCACAGAATTTTGCAGTAGGTTAAAGAAAGAACGTCAAGAATTCATTTCCATTATGCAGATTTTCTCTGTTCCGAAGAAGTGGCTCGAAGTGTGTTGGGTTTGGAATAATAAATAGGCAAACTGGGGGGATTGAAAACATGTTAGTTTCTTAATTAAGGTAAATCCTTCGTTGCTAAAAAAAGACTACAGTAAGAAAGAAAGAAAGAAATAAGAGCCACCATAAATAGTATAAAATGAGACGTATCACGTTTATCTGCTTGCCTTACAAATGTAAAATAAATATATTGACAAAGCTCAACATATTCTTGAATACGTTTAGATGTAGCAATTACGGAATCTAGAGGTTAGTATATCCGGTTTGATACTTTGCCAAAATCACAGATGTTAAGTTATTAGTTATAAATTTAAAAACAAAAAAAGCTCAAGTTCCAAATCGAGATGGCTGGTTCGAATTTTGATCGAATGTATTTGAGTTATTTCCAGTATGTTGTTGTTGCTATTAAGAATAACATACAATCAAAACAACCATTTTGGCTTTTCCATTATTTCACACGTCGATGAAAAAGCAATTGTTGGGGATTAAAGATATGAGAGAAAGAGAAGAGTCGTTGTAATATCCATGCCTTTCTTACATTTTTATGTAAGTACGAAGTCGATGGTACCACTCTACACAGGTAGGTACTATAGTATCTACATACACCCAAACATATATATATATATATATATATGTGTGTGTGTGTGTGTGTGTGTGTGTTATAATGTGGATCCAGTCCACTTGTATGTTATTGTCAGCACTGCAATATTCTTGTCACCACTATAATGTTGTGGAGGTATTCCGCATCTAATTATCTTTGATTCGTCTATCGTACTGTCACTGATAGCTCTGCACGACAATGTGTTTGAAACATCTACCTTGACGATAATTCAAACTCGTATATATCACGTAACTGACACTCGCTCCAACTGAGAACTCATACAACGACTCAGATACTACCGGCCCTTTACAACGACTGACTGCCTGACTTTATAGTGGTACTCGTACCACTTTGTCACGTGGGAAGGGGAGTACCATTTTCACTACAACAATATACATATGATGTCTCCCATGAGTTACTGAGAGTTACTGGTAACATGGTATCCAGTACAACCTGTTGCATAGTAAGGTCGTCGGTGTCTAAAGCAGCTCTCCCAGCAAGCTAGTCCGGTGAGGTGGTACCAGCAGGACTAAAAGCAACACCTGTCAAAAAGAAGGATGTATCTAGCGTAGGTTCAACGATATCTAGCAATAGCACAGGTACTCAGGAATTCCGGGCTGGTTTCCGGCATGCTAGAAGACCAGTGGAATGAGGTGCCACATAGATTTTATTAAAACTTGTGTCTCTACAATGAAACTCAGATATAAAACCGAGTATGCAAGGAATGGCACTGGACATTCTGTGGACCTTCTTGCTTGCACTTGAAGTCATGGACATACGACCTGTATTGTCACTAAATACCTTGCTTCGTCTTGTCTCTGGAATATGTCGACTGGAGGGGAAAGGGTTTATGTGGTGCTGTGCAATTCTTGTTGGACCTAACATTTTGCACAGGAATTGCTTTGTTAATGATGGTCATACCTATCTACGGGTTAACAGAAATCATATGTAAAGAGGCAGCTAGATAGGCAGATAGGCAGATGAACAGACACACAAGCAGACACACAGACGGTCGGACGGACGGACGGACGGACAGACCATTAGTATTTTAAAGAAGCAGTAATACCAACACATTTGTTGAATTATGTAGATTTTTTAAAATAAATTAATATCCTTACTCTTTATGTTTTTAGTTCAAATCACGCTGTGGTTAACTTTGGCTTTCATGCATTTATGGTTGTTTTAGTAAAGTAAAATTCAAGTATTGGATCGACATAATGAATTTACATCAATCGAAACTATCGATAGGTTCGATAGCAACTCCGCATGTAAATCGCTCAGGATATGCTGAGCGGGGAAAACCACGGCCCACACTTCATGAAGACCATCATCACTGGCTTCTGTTGGATGCGTTCGGTGAAAACGAAAATCCTACGAGCGCACGTTATACGTCTATGCTCTAGGCGTAACAGCCGGGAACTGATGCGGCTTACTGTTGCAAAACTTTTACATATGCGCATGAAGAGTTGCGTCATTTTCCACCTAAAGTATCTTACACATGCAGCATTAGTTTTGGCGAGCATAATTAAAGTCGGATACATTTGAACGCACCTCGTAAGTACAGTATTCCAGGTACAATATAACGGATTCTAAGAAAGACACATATACATGTACACACACACACACACACACACACACACACACACACACACACACACATACACACACACACACACACACACACACACACACACACACACACACACACACATATATATATATATATATATAAAATATATATAGTTTTAGGGAAAATAACCAATTTTCAAGAACTCATCGATGAAAATCCACTATCACATATAGAAAAATTAATAATTAAAAGCACAATAAATGAGTATAATATAAAGTAAAGTAAATATCATAAGATAAATATAATAAAAAGATTACACGTGTTTCATAACCAATTTTCAAATAGAAAAGAAATTTAAATCGATTAAAATCAATTGAAATTATCTAAAATAAGTTCTATTCAAAAATATAGCTACTCGTCAGATCGTAAGTAGAACAATAATTAGATATATATCTCAACCAACAATAAGTACCAAATGAATTAATATGATATACTTATTATATAAAGATAGAAAAATTATTTAAAAAATATCATAATATCAAAATAATAACCATTCAATAATCATCCCTTCATCCATAATAATAACATGTATATTATATACAAAAAACATCTTACCTAAATTATCATTGTTTTAAATTATCATTGTTTTAAATACAAGTTGAACGAAGTTTAAGTTTAAAATAATAATGAAGATAAAATTAGTACATATTTAACCGGTGTAATAGTTAAAGCTATACTATTTAAAGCTAAAGACGTTTATTTAATTATGATTAAAGATCAATTGAATAATAGAAAAATACAAGATTATTTATTTCTACAAACGTAATAATAAAAAATATGAATGAAAAAATTATGAATGGAAAAAATTATGAATGAAAAAATTAGGAAAGAAAAAATTATTAAGAATAAAAGGTTAAACTTTATATATATATACAAAGTTTTGATTTAAAAAAAACTTTAACGATATTATAAACTATAAAGATTAATAATTAATCAAATAATATTAATCAAAAATAATCGAAAATATATCAACACTATTCCAATCGAAGTTCTAATATTATGTTGAAATGAAACTATAACTCCTAAATAATATAGTGTTAAATAAGTTATCTATTAAAATAATCTATAAAGAACCAAATGAATAGTATAAAAACAAGAATACATATTATTTTCAAATAGTAGAAAATTTTTAGCAAAGTGAAAACAGTACTTATCCAAATTTTTCCGTAATTCAAACTGAAAAACTAAGACGTTATCTAATAGCTATAGCGTTTTAAGCAAGAGTTCGCGCGAAAATACTACGTTAAAAAAGAACGTTAAAATAGAGAATAGAATACGAAAGCATGAATGAAATAATAATACTTAAATAAATGAATGAAAAATTTAAAATTTATATAACTAACAACATAAAAAGAACAAAAAACTATAGTTATCTTATAAAACATATTAATAAATATTAAATTCTAATATATAATAAATAAATAAAAATATTAATAGTCGTAAATTAAATAATATTATGAAATAAACTAAAATACTACTATTGATTTAGTCTTATCAAAATCGTCGTGTCATTGTAATATAAAACCTTAAACTTACTAAAAAAATTAACCTACCAATAAAAACAAAATATAGCTACTAGAATAATTAAATAGATACCCCAACACACATCCTAATACATACATACATATATACATACATACATACACATATACATATATATATATATATATATATATATATATATACACACATACACATATACATACATACATATATACATACATACATACACACACATATACATACATACACACATATATATATACACTTACATGCATATACAAATATACATACAAATATACAAAATAATATACGTATATACACACAACATACACACATATATACACATAAACACTAATAAAAGCATATACATAAATAAAAACATACATACACATATATACATAAATACACACATATATATAAATACATATAACACATATAGACCAAAACATACATACTACCATAAATATATATATATACATAAATATATATCTACACATACACACATGTACCTACCAAAATATACATATAAAAACAAATACACTCATACACACATATAAAAATAAAGCATAATATATAAATACACACTCATCCTCACATGCTCTCAAATATACATATTATATAGATACACATATACAGACATATATACATACACATAAAAATACACATATATATACAGAAAAAACATGCATATACATATACATATATACATATACATATATACATATATATACATATATATATACACACATACATAAATATATATATATATATATACACCCATAAATATATACACCTACTAATTTATATAGACAAATTCCACACACTCACATATATACTTATACCCATATATATACATATATATACACATTTACATAATTACATACATAAATAGACATATACATATACACAAAAATACTCATAACTATAAATATAAAAAATATACAAAATATACACACAAATAAAAATTCACTCAAATAAATAATCTATAAGGCTCAATTTAATTTTTTATAAATTGATTTTAATTGAGTTTTTTACCTGTAATTTTGGATTTTGTCCCTAATAATATTATTATTATATATATATATATATATATTACAGGACATATTACAGGACACAAGGCTCTATTACTAATGATATTTGCCTGCTGCCTGCAGTTCTTATCTGCGTTTCGTTTCATACCTCATCGTTGGAAAATACACATATTGCGATTTGTCTGTACGATAGCAAACTCGATGCTGACACAAACTCGAACAGCGTGATCGTTTGTCAATTTCCTTTTACTAACGTTGCCGATTTCCAGATTAGCTAAATTTTTAATAAGCCTTAATAAGGCTAAAGTCTTTTGGTAAACGCTATATTTTTTCTTTAGTACCTCATGAACATACAATCCAGTGTATTCTTGTCTGATAATGTCTAATACAATACGAAACTCAAAAGTTGTATGAACTGATCTTAAACCTTTTGTTCTCCCATTTCTTCTGTAATGAAAATAACTAGTATTAGTTTCTGTAGAATCTCCCAATTACTGTCAAGATTATTTGACTTTTAATTTATAGACTGGATTTTCTCTACACACCAGTTAAGTAGGTTCATGGTGGTCATAGCCATACTATTTCATACGAATTTTAGGATATTATCACGTGGTTGCAAATCTCCGGTTACCGGTTTTCTAAAGTATGGTAAGCTATTCTTTTGTCACTATAATTTTTCACAACGGCTTTATATATTTTCATCAGTAATAAAGTGTTACGCATGTATTTTTGTATTTTGCATGTATGTATGTATGTATGTATGTATGTATGTATGGATGGATGGATGGATGGATGGATGGATGGATGGATGGATGACTGTATTATACAATTATACACGTATGTATATGTGACATAAAGAGCAGAAAAGGTGTATTGAGTACATATGGAAGAAATTGTTCATTCGAGCTGGTTGAGTCGATAAATCTTCGGAAAAGTGACTCGCAATATTTGTTCTGGCTTCGGTATTCTGTATTTTGAGTTCAAATCCCATCAGGTTTAACTTTGTCTTTCATCCGTCTAGGTCGATAAAATGAAATAGAAGTCAAGTACTGATGCCGACTGGTTCTGTTCCAAAACCATTTATTCGGAATATGCTAATTATTCGGAATATCTTAATTATTCGGAATATGCTCTGTCTCTATTCAGAGTTTCTTGTTTATTTTCCTTTAGCTATCGTAGTTATGCCCATGCTGAAGAAACACTTGAAACATTTTTGTTCGTATATTTCTACCGATCGTGATTAAAGCAAGGAGAAACACCGTCTACAATGCTGACAGATTTTAAATTTTTTTTCATATATCATATTCTCTTATATTTGTTTACGTTCATCGTCACTAATAGTTATGTCAAGTGTCGGTGGTAGCTGCTTCGTCGGTTTGCATTTTTTCTATCTATTTTTATAGGACAACCAATCAAAAATGCTTAAAATTTTCTACCTCAATGATCATGCAAATTAAAAATAGGAATTGTTTGCTAATAATCGTGGCTAGCATTTGAAATATGCAAAAGTAATGAAGTATGACTTAACGCGCGTGGGAATAACGACCACTGCTTATTATCAGAAGAAATTTTAAATTAACTGCAAAGAAATAACTAAATAAAATTAAACTTAATAGCTAGGGTTTATAACCTTTTATCCATAAGGGACGGCAAGGGGAGAAAAACTGAGAGCGACGGCTTCCAGCAATACCAGTTTGATCTCAACATGAGTCCAAGGCTAATTAAAATGAACTTTAATTTTAATGAACGAAAATAATGGTTGCCTCATTCTATTATCTCCTTAACCTGCTTGAAAATGCTTTTTTTGCCCATTTTTGATATTAAATTGCAGTTTGTTAATTATATGAATTTAGTATAAAACTTATTTTCATTAGAATTTTAGCCACTAACTACATTATACGCACGCATACGTATGGACACTTATGCACACGTATATATATATATATATATTACGCCGTATGTAAATAAACAGGTTTGTTTTTCGAACCATATATATATATATATATATATATATATATATATATATATATATATATGTATGTGTGTATATATATATATATATATATATATATATATATATATATATATATATATGTGTGTGTGTGTGTGTGTGTGTGTATGTATGTATATATTCGTATACATAGTAGCATATGCGCTAAAAGGTTGAATTAGAAGATTCATCCTTTAATTTGGAGGTTTCCAAAAAAGAATTCTAATATTGATTCTTCATATTTTGCTGGTAGTTTACTGGCGTAAATTTGCGAATATGAAAATAATGCTTGGATATGGTGTGTTGTGAATTTATGGAGAATTACGCAAGAAGAGACTACACAATCAATTCCATGTAGCCACAACAGAAGTTGCGGGAAAAAGTAGGCGGGATTGGCTGATGAAAGGAAAAGAGATCGAAAGCACTATACTGGCAGCGCAAGTCTAAGCTTTGGTCAGGAACTGGATGGTCAGCCTGAGGAATGAGTAACTATCTCAGCTGTGTCGCATCTGCAATAAAGTGGATGAAACCATTTGCCCATATCACGAACGAATGCTCTAGACTTGTCCAAAACCATTACAAGTTGTGGCGGTACGACCAGGTAGTGAAAGTACTATATGAAAAACTGTGCGAAAAGTGGGGGCTAGAGAGAGGCAAAAGTGACATGAGCACAGACCGCAGAGAACAGAAGTGTCGAAGACTAGCAAAATTCTCTGGGATTTCCCATTCCAAACAGATCAGGTGCTAGAGCATACCAGACCAGACCTGGTGGTGGTGGACAAGGTGCACCACATATGCTATATAGTTGATATTGCATGCCCCTTTCACCCACAAATAGTCAAGAAGGAAGATGAAAAGATAAATAGATATAACACACTGCAGTACAAAACAGCCCGGCTATGGGAAATGAAGAAGGTGAAGATAGTGCTAATTATTTTTGAGTCCTTGGGAACAGTATCAGAAGGCATCAAGGGGAATATAAAGGAAATTGGAATAGAGCGCCCAGTAGAACTGTTACAAATGATTTGCCTCCTTGGCATGGCCAGAATAATCAGGAAAGTATTAGAGAACAGAAAAGAACAAATATCATGGTACCGAAGGCTGCAGGTAATAAGCCCGGTACGTATGCAAAACTCTAGGAGCTCCAACAAAACCTGTGATAAAGAAATAATAATAATAATAATAATAATAATAATAATAATAATAATAATAATAATAATAATAATAATAATAATAATAATAATAATAATAATAATAATAATAGTAATAATAATGGTTTAAAATTTTGATTCAAAGCCAGAAATTGTGGGGAAGGATGCAAGTCGATTACATCTAGTATTTATTTATCGACCCCAAAGAATGAAAGGCAAAGTCGACGCCGGCAGCATTTAAACTGAGAACAACAACAATAATAATGACGATGATGATGATGATGATAATAATAATATTGTTCTTTTTCTTGGGAAAAATTTCTCTCTTTAATTACTGACACGGTTTGCAGAATGTAAGGTGTTCTTATTGATTTCTATAAGCTTACTGATATATTTCTATGCCAAATTTATTGTTTTATAATTTCATTGTATTCAGACAACCTTATAGCAGTCGCCATTACTAGACGTGAACTAAAATTCTCTGACAGTTTGAAATATTTCGGCTGCCAAGACAAATGTCTTGTGGTACAATTTAAGCTGACCTTTATGAAAAGTCTGCAAGGAAATTAAACACACACACACACACACACACACACACACACACACACACACACACACACACACATACACACACACAAATGAACACACATACACGCGCACACACGCACCATGTACATTCCCTTATATAAGTACCTGTGTACGGAACATAGCTAAATGTTTATATATCTGCTATACAGATTACCTATCGTATTTTGATGCTGTGTGTTTGAGAACCACGCTGAGAGGCCTATGATAGTAAATAAAGTGTAAATACTTTCAGTATTGCAAATTAGTAGCTCCAGTTCTTTGTAACCACTGGAATTCTTGAGTATATAAACAGATTGGTTATTCGTTCTCCTGGGATTAGTTAGTTTGATATAGAGACTTCTGATGGAAACCCATAAAGGTTCGAAAATCGATGAAGGTTGTTCATCATTTTCTTTTTCCATTAAGCAGAGAAATAGCTAAGCTATCCCTGTTTATCCCTTTTATACATTGGTTACCCCTTTAACACAGGTTATATATATATATGTATATATATATATATATATATATATATATATATATATATATATATATATATATATATATAGATAGATAGATAGATAGATAGATGAATATATTATTATTATTATTATTATTATTATTATTATTATTATTATTATTATTATTATTATTATTATTATTATTATTATTATTATTATTTTGACCGAGTCA